>NC_092872.1:581344267-581644267 GCF_028372415.1 Notamacropus eugenii
CCAGGAAAGTATCTCTAATTCATAGTATCTTATATTCATAGACTTAGAGTTAGAATCAACCTCGGGTCATTTTACAGATGAGGAAACTGAGGCTGAGGGGTCAAATAATTCACCCAAGGCCATACAGAGAGTAAAATAGTTATTCCAGGATTTGAATTAAGGTCCTCTAAATCCAATTAGGTGGATTCCTAATAGGGTGAGTAAACAAAACCAGAGAATACTTGTTAACAGCTCACTATCATACTTTATAGAGGTCACTAGTGGAGTTCCTCAAGTGTCTCTCCTTGATATTGTGTTACTTTACATTTTTTAAAATTAGACAACTCAGATGAAAGAACAGAAGATGTTTCACTGTAGAAGAACAGACTTTACAGGGACACATAAAGCCTTTCTTCAAATATCTGAAGGATTTCAATACAGAAGAAGGATTCAGCTTATTATAGTTGACCCTTAAGGGTAAAGCTCGAAATAATGGGTAGGAGTTGAGATGAAGATTTAGAATCAATATGAGGAAAAAGATCATAATAACTAGAACTGTTCCAATGTGTATCTGAAGAGCAAGTAGATGCCCCTACCTTCCATTTCAAGCAAAGGTTGGATGACCTCTTGCACTGTAGAGGAGATTTCTGTATAGGTACAGGTTGGACTAGATAGGCTGTGAGGACCTAATTCTGAGATTTTATAATTCTGTGATTCCCAACTCTTAACAAGCATTTTTTAAATGTTAACAACCCTCACAGGCTGGTCCTTTAATAAGGAAATAGAGGAAATAAAAGTTTAATCCTAATTTTGAAATTGGATGTTAATATAATAGAAAAATAATTTCTATTAATTGCTAGAATTATATAGTACTTTAAGATTTCCAGAATGCTTTACATACATTATCTCATTAATCAAGCAGTTAAATACAAGGTAGTTTAAGAATGAGAACACTAACAACTTGAGGGGAGGGATAAAGAAAGACTTTTCAGAGAAGGTGATGCTGCAGCTAAATCTTGAAGAAAGGAAGGAAGGAAGTCGATGAAGATTAAGAGAAACTGCAATCCAAGCATGGTAGGGGAATACATGATGTAAGGTCACACAAATGGAAGATGACCCCTAATGTTGTGATTTCCCTTTGGGGAAAAATACTTAAGACATTTAGTGTCTCCATTAATTATCTTTGGTTACTGAGAGAAATCACTGACCATTAATTTATTGACTATTGGCTAGCCTAATTAATAAATTGATTATTAATTACCCAGAAAAATGTTAATAATCCAGGGACAGCTATCTCCTTGAGCAATCTCTGTGGCCATCCATTTCCACAAAAGTTTTTCTCTGATGCCTTCCTGTGGGAGTGTATATGACACTGAGTTCTGACTTTGGCAAGAGAGTACATGTTAATCTGTTAATGCATTATGACTGCCTACTAAATCAGATGGACTATAAATCTGGTAGAATGAAGGTACTCCCATTGATGAGAACCCTGAACTTTTAGAGTAGTGAAATGTATCCATCTATTTCAAAAATGAATTAGATTCATCAAAAGGCTGCCCCCTAAAAATGAATAACTACTTCTCTTTATCTCTCCTTTGTTACCTAAATTCTTTCTACACTGCTCTTCTTTGTTCAGATCTGTACATCCCCACACATGTTTATCTTGCTATTGCATTGCTGCTTCTATCAAAACCATTTCTTAGAAACCATTATCACATTCCAGTTATAAATCTTAACTTATCAAATGTCTATGATACCTGTAAGAT
Source organism: Notamacropus eugenii (assembly GCF_028372415.1). NCBI lineage: Eukaryota > Metazoa > Chordata > Mammalia > Diprotodontia > Macropodidae > Notamacropus > Notamacropus eugenii. Next base: position 581,346,013 of record NC_092872.1, read on the forward strand.
CATAGATAATTGTAGGCATTTCCCTTGGATTATAATTTACACACCAGAGGCATTAATGTACATGTATCTGAGGTCATAATTATTACTTTCAATAAAGAAAACTGGAAAAGGAATTTAGGTTACCAAAAGTGTTTGTGTAATTCAAAGAAACTGTTGCAAGAAGCACAAATTAGAAAAATGAGGCTGCCCATATCATTCTCTTTGTCAATAGTGGTAGAAGTGGGACAATAATAAATTTCTAACAATTCGAGCTATCCAAAACTCTAATGGGCAACATCAGGATGCATGGGGGTCCCAGTTACTGCAAGGCTTTCAGCAAATGTTGGATTACCACAAACCAAGTATTTTGTAGTTGAAATTTTTCTTTAGGTACGAGTTAGACAAGATGACCCTGTGGTCCCTTCCAACTCTGAAATTCTGTGATTTTAAGTAATATCATTTATCTGTCAATAAATAGGTGGCTTTGTTATATTTTATTATACAGTATATCATGCTATTATGTTTTAAGCAAAATGAGTTTTTCAAATCTCACCTTCTAGTTTAACATTTCAATAAACATTCACTGCACAAATCAAATGTGTGAAGTCCTAACTAATTCAGGAATTCATTTGGTTCACTCCTTCACTATCCTATAATATAATGTCCCTTATCTTGAAGCGCTTTAAGAAATGTCTTTTGGAGAATAATACCATGATTCCAGATAAATAAGAAAATATAGAGTTCTAGATCTATAACTAATGAGAATAAAAATCAAAGTATGAAACAAGAGTAGCTTCTATTTGTTAGCTTTCTTATGTTAGGCATTCTCAAATGTGCCATTGTGTTCAGAAGTAGAAATAATGTGGATAGAAAAACATAAGGCAACATAGAAAGCAGAGAGTCACCATGTGGCAGTGTATGAGCATCTCTGCTAAACAGATATTACCGTGAAGTAAATAGAGTTGTAAACAGGAAAATTTAGGTTTGATGTAAAGAAAAACTTCCTAACAATTTTAACTTTCCTAAAGTGAAATTGGTTGCCTTTGGAGGTTGTCTCCGACTGAAGGTCTTTAAGCAAAAGCTAAGTGACCCACTTATTAGGTATATTATAAGATAAGCAGTATAATGAATAAAATGTCCTCTAATGTCCCATCCAACTGATTCTGTGAATCCCTGCATATGATTTGTCAGTTTTCAAAGACTACAGTTCTTTCCATTTGTCATTGCCCCATAGGAATACCATTGATTGTATGATCCATGAAATCAGGATTTGTTTTTTTCTTCCTTCATAACTATGTTCTAAATCCATTTCTTCCCAGAAATCTTAGTCAGTGAATCTCACATGTTTCTGACTACTCCAGCTGTTCCATCAAGACATATGCATGACTTAAGTAAAGCTGCTTAGATGCTCAAATTATATCTGTTTTCTGTGCTCTTATGTGTTTTATGTTTCCCTATTTGTATCTTAAATTCCTTTTTCATTTAGGACTTCTCACAGAATTACAGAATGCACAGTCAATATAATTAATTAATTTTGCAGCAAATATTGTGACAGGACTAGTGGATTGGGAAACAAGAGAAATGGTTTCAAAAGATGATGTTATCTTTGGGCAAGTCATTTAAACACTCTTGGCCTTGATTTACCCATTTGTAAAATGGTAGAATTAGACTAAATGATATTTTAACTCTTGAGACTATGATCCTACTTAACCATCTTCACGTAGATATAATAAAATGCAACTTAGCAGGATTTATCCAAAAGGAACACGTGTGGATTCTTCAAATTACATGCCCCAAGTCTTCTGGAATGCTGGCTGTCAAATGGTAGCTCTTAACTTCCAAACAGTAGGTAAGTAGCACTCTTTCCTTTAGTCTTAAGTCAGAAAAAAAGGTCATTTTTAAAATAAACTACTTTATATGTTAAATAATCTTTTGTGGATTGACCTGGGAACCCAATCAGCATGTATAACTTTGTTGTTGTGGGAATATAAATAATTAACCAATTTGCAAACAAATGTTTGAAATACGTGGATTTATAAATTGGTAGGTCCCTTCAATCCTCATGTTAGTGGAAAGTAGCTATAATGTAGCTAATTTGGAATTGGGGAAAATTTGTCAATTCAATAATACTTTTCAAATGAACAAGTTTTCCATAGAAAATATATCTATTTTTATGAGGGGGAGTCAGTAACTGAGATGAATTTTCATTTTTATGGGCAATGTTTACCTGTAACGTATACATGATAGGGGACAAGTGATCGACTCTATGTCTGTTGAACAGCCTAGCTAAATTCATGAAGGTTAATTACCAAGTTGGCAGCATGAATAATGAATTCTGGAGTCAAAGCAACCCATGATGAACATTTACAAAGATTCTGAAAAGTGGAAATTTTCATTGGTAGAACAAGTACCTCATCTGATCATTTTTTTAAAAAGCATCCTGAATTATTTAAGTAGTTTATGCATTCATGGCATTCTTTTCTTGAATATTAATAATCATCAAAACAAAGATAGCTAGTATTTATACAGTGCTTCAAGGTTTGTAAAAATGCTTTAAGAATATTTAATTTTATCCTCACAACAATCTTGAGAGGTAGGTGTTATTATTATTCCCATTTTATAATTGAACAAACTGAGGCAAACAATTTTTTTTTTTTTTTAAGTAAAAAGGGTCGCACAGCTAGTAAGTATCTGATGCTGGATTTGAACTCGGGTCTTCCTGACTTCAGGTTCAGAACTCAATCTACTGTGCCACTTAATTACCTAAATATAAAGTTGAAAAAAATTTTTTATAAGTTTCTGAAATAAATTATTCTGAAAACACACTTCAGTTAATATTAGTTGCCCTTTTACGTTCATTATTTGAGAGTCCATGTGGCATATTGGGGAGTGCACAGAACTGAGAGTCTGGAAAATCTGGGAAAACATCTTACCTCTAACACTTACTAACTGTGTGAACCTATGCAAAAGTCATCTCACTTCTAAGAAGCTTAGTTTCCTCACCTGTAAGATTAAATAATGGATAGTGTTTGGGCCTCAGCCTTGGGAACCTGGAGGTCTGGATTCAAATCTTCTTCTAGCCCAAATTGGCTATGTAACTCTGGGCAAGTAACTATCTCTCATTATCCTTAACCAATTTTAAGACTATAAATTTCAGATGTTGCAGATCTTCTTTGGTAGATAGAGCTTCTATATCTGCTGTTAAATAAACCAATGAAATCATGGATCTGTGCCTACCATTCCCTCTGAAAAACATCATCTAACCTGCAACATCATCTAACCTCCAACAGGTTGCTTATGACATTCAAGTGAGATAATGATGTCAAGTGATATGCCGTCTTTGTAGGATTCTTTTGCTGTCCACTGTTATTATGTTCATACTAATATCAAAATTAGTTTGAATTTCCAGAGTATATATTGGGATATATAATCCACAGAAAACTGCACAGGAGCATGTTGACCATTGGGAATGGCATAGTTTGGAATTAAAAATTGCCTGTAGATTATGTATGAAGAGAATAAGCTTCAGGGATAAATGGTACATGTTTGATTCCATTAGTAATAGATGATGTGGTAATGGACAAATGATAGTTAAAATACTTGGATAATAATAAAACAATAATTTAAATAAAATAATGATTGTATAATATATAAAACTTAATGACAAAAATATTTGAAATAAAATAATAAAGATTATTCTAAATTACTATAAATTATATATGATTATTATAAAATATGGTACCATTATGTTAATGAACATGAAGTCATATTTCCTTTCTCTCCTGTACCCCTTGAAATGGATTTATATTAACTCTGTCTTTTTTTAATGTTCAGACTTGGCTATGCAATTGAACTTGGGAATGTATGAATACAATGGGAAAAGTGGCTACAGACTAAAGCCAGAATTTATGAGACGACCGGACAAGCATTTTGATCCATTTACTGAAGGTATCGTGGATGGTATAGTAGCCAATACTTTATCTGTTAAGGTATGTAAGTATGGGTTATAAAATCACCTTGCAAAGCACTGCTTTTGGCATGAACAAGAAACTTATGCAATGATAAACTGGTTTCTATCTTACCCTCAACCCAACAAAACAGAGCACAAAAGATACATGGGCAACATATGTGCCAGTCTTTCTCATTTATTTGAATATAGTACAAATAAATGAACTGCAGAAAAACTTATTTAGGAATCTGTAGAGCAGACAATAATACTATGAGTATTAGTCTTTTAAATTATGAATATATTCAGACTTGGGATATAAATGAACAAAATATTCCCTTTGTAATCTTTATTAAAAATGTTGAATAAAAACTGTTCTATTCCTGTATATTTGTACTTTGGGATTTACTAGAGCATCATGGAATATTTAAAGAGAATTGTTAATAGCTTCAAACAAAACTACCACTATATAAAACTAACACTGAAAAATTAATTTCCCGTGCTTTTTAGCATTCTTTCTTTTGCCATTATGATGCTACATAGCTAAGGTGATAAAACTGTAGGAAATAAATTTTGGTATTTAAATTGGGAATACCTTCTTAATACACCCACATGATTTTTTCAGGTTCCTGGATGATATGTTTGGAAATTCCATTTGCATTTTAAAAGTTCAAACTCTTTGCCGTCCCACTGTTCAATTTGAAATGGAAATATAAAAATTAGCTTATTTGTGATGAATGCCAACCTCAGAGCCTTCTAAAGGGCCTAAAGTATTTTGAAGAATTGCACAGGATAGAGCCAAAGGAAAGAAGGTAGTTTGGGATTTTAAATTGCTGTGCATTACCTCAGAAGAAAATCCACACTAGAGCTCTGAGTTCTTTATTCCTATTATAAACAGCATTCCAAACACTCATTACTACACTTAAATATGTTGCACTTATTTTATGTAGTAATAAACTTACAATATTTGTGTTCATGAAATAAAGCAATTTGAATTTATTCTTATATTCACCTTGGTTCTTGATTCACCTATATTCTTAAAATGTTTATACTAGTGTCACTGTTAGTCTTTATTCACTGAAAATACAATGACAGGATAGTGAATAATTTTCTAAGGAAGGAAGAATAGGCTTCATTTAGTTCACTTTATTTGAATGGTTTATATGTTTTCTGTTCCCTATATAAGTATAAAATCTCCAGATAGGGGTTAAAAGCGTTATCACTAAAGAGATTGATTACAAAGTGAATTTAAGGATTTCTAGTTCATTAAGGCTAAAGATTAAAAGAGAGATGGCACACATGATTAGAACTCCCAGTTTATACTCATTCTAGTATGGTGGTTGTTTTAGAGATTATAAAATATTTATTATTTATTCTTAACTTTCTTTATTTTAAAATATTGAATTCCAAATTCTCTCCCTCCCTCCAGCCCCGTTCCCATCTAGTAGGAAGGCAAGCAATGTGATATCTATTATACATGTGAAATGGTGCAAAATGTATTTCCGTATTAGCCATATTTCAACAAAATAAAAACAAGAAAAAAATAAAAAGTGAGAAAACTATACTTCAGTTTGCACTCAGAGTTCATCAGATATTTCTCTGAAGGTGGATAGCATTTCTCATTATGATTCTTTGGAATTGTCTTGGATCATTGTATTGATCAGAGTAGCTAAGTCTTTCACAGTTGATCGTCTTTGCAATATTGCTGTCACTGTGTACAATGATTTCCTAGTTCTGTTCATTGCACTCTGCATCAGTTCATATAGATCTTCCCATATTTTTCTGAAATCATTCCCTCATTGTTTCTTATAGCATACTCCATCACAATTATGTGCCACAATTTGTTCAGCTATTGCCTAATGGATGGACATCCCCTCAATTTCCAATTCTTTACAACAACAAAAAGAATTGCCATAAATATTTTGGTACACATAGGTCCATTTCCCTTTTCTTTTATCTCTTTGGGATACATATCTAGTCCTGGGATTGCTAGGGCAAAGGGGATGCATAGTTTTATTGCTCTTTGGGCTTATTTCCAAATTATTCTCCAGAATGGTTAGACCAGTTCACAACTCCACCAATTGTTCATTAATATACCTATTTTCCCTCAGCCCTTAGGAATTTTTTAATCTAAGTTCATTACATTCCTTATTGCTTTGAATAAATGAAAGTCAGAAGACTCACCCAACCCCATAATGATGTAGAGGTCATTATCAAGGTTATGTAGTAGCTACTCTCTCATCATTGGCCAGAAAGTTAAGTCACATTCAGACTTAAGTGACTTGTACATGTATTTGAGATACTTACAATGACTCAAGTAAATTAGCGCTATGTTATTATTTGTTGTATATGTTGTAGCTAGGATTCCATTCTTAGCCCAAATATGAGTTTGCTTCAGGCCAACTCAAAGGACTGGCAGGTACAGAGAAAACAAACAAATAAAACAACAGTAAAGTCTGAGCTTAAGTAGGTTACATGGGAGCTAGTCAAAACTTTTTATGGTTGCAATTTTATTGTCTTACACTTGATTTTTCTTGATAATTTTATTGTAATTTAAAATATTTTTAAACATGCAGCTAAAGGCTATAAACAAAAATGAGATATGAGATATCATCAAGGTATTGACATTGTTATCAAACCATGACCACTGGGTTCTTAATCAACTGTAATTGGTTGCTTTTGTCCCAAGGAACATTCTCTTCTTTCAACGACTCAACATTTCTGAGTATAACATTTTATATCCAAAATTCAGTGCTAGCAAATATTCACCATAGCAAATGGTCATTGACAAATATGTATGATTTCAGAGAACGTAAAATGAAACATACAGTCCATGAGAGAGTAATGATGAATTTAGGGTACATGATGATACATATATCCTGTATATGCAATAATTGAGGGAATTTGTCTTCATTGATTATGCATAATTGTTTCAAAGAATTTCTTTTTCTTTTCTTTTTTTAATGGATTATAAATGGAAAAAGAAAAAATAGGTTTCTGTTATTTTTTTTTAATAGAGAGATTCAGAGGGCAATACTCTAGATGTGAATTCTTGCATGCTCTTTCAGATAAAGTCACTATATTGTTGGATTCATTTAGCTTTTACTTTGCTATAAGAGATCTCTTAAGGAGTGGGGAAAAATCTGTAAATGTATATGATGTATAAACAAAATATATTAATAATTTTTTCAAGGACAACTAATGAACCCTAGAAAACACACATATTTACATGCAAATACTAAGTGTATTCTCTGCATATAACTCTATTCTAAAGATTTACTATTTGTGAGCTTATTAAGGCCTTGTCCTAAGAAGTATTATCACATCATAAGAAAGGATTTGAGGAGCTAGGGTACAACATATGTGACTTGAGAATTCAAACATGATTACAAAATGCTAACCTTTATAATTTATGGAAATCCAATGCAAAGCTGAGCTTCTTTCTTTAAAAAGTGAAATTATGAGCATAGGAATTGAAGTGCAAAATCAGCAGAATTTATTATTTCTTGTTCTCTTTGCTGGGGAACTAACTATTAGTCTCTAGAAAACTTTCCAAATATAATTCTGATGATACAAATAGTTTGGGCTGGCACAAGGTAGTTCAGAGTTCAAGCTCCAAAGGCAATATTAGGTATCAATTTCCCGTCTTGTCAAAGTACTCATACCCTTCTCATATAACTTTCTCTTACACAATTACTAGCTCAGACTTCAAGTCTTGTTCAACATTAATGCTTGTCCCAAAACCTTGTATTGATTTGGTTTCAGGGAAAATCATCATTTCATGGAATTTCTCAACTTCTGGGCATGACTTTTCAGCATCCAGAGCCTTAGAGGACATCTGTATCTTGTCACCAAATAGGCACAACAAATTTTTTTCTTTCTCTTCTAGATCATTTCAGGTCAGTTTCTTTCTGACAAAAAAGTTGGGACTTACGTAGAAATAGATATGTTTGGCTTACCTGTGGACACCAGGAGAAAAGCCTTTAAAACCAAGACATCTCAAGGAAATGCTGTAAATCCAGTCTGGGAAGAAGAACCCATAGTGTTCAAGAAGGTTAGTTTAGGTTTTGTTTTTATTTTATCCTAAAAATAGCTTACTAAGAACCTTAGTGGGATCTCTTTGACCTGTTTATGAAACACAATGAAAAGTGCTTTTTTGTTTGTTGTTGAGGGCAATTGGGTGGCATAGTGGATTGAGTGCCAGGTATGGAGTTAGGAAGACTCAACTTCTTGAATGCAAAGCTGGCCTCAGATACCTGTGACCCTGGGCAAGTCACTTTATCCCATTTGTCTCCGTTTCCTTATCTGGAAAAGGAAACAGCAAGCCACTCCAGTGTCTTTACCAAGAAATCACCAAATGGGGTCATGAAGAGTCAGACACACAACTGACAACAACTGTACACATAGCTAGTAAGTGTGAACTACTAGCTATGAACTCAGGTCTTCCTGAGTCCAGCCTCAGTACTCTATATATTGTGCCACTACCAGCATAATCTGTTAATTTGTATGTTTTGGTTATGACAAAAAACTGGAAATTATGAGAAGATAAGAACCCTGGAACTATGGGAGCAACTTAGGCTAGTAGGGAAAAAAGTAAGGAAAATCTGAGTTCACTTTCTGCTTTTGTCAAAGACTAGCTGTGTGACCATGGTCAGCTCTACCAGGCTATAAATTACAGAGGAGAATTAGATTTCAGGGAAAAAAAGGAGTTTCCCTATGCTGTTAAAATGACAATTTCTGAATAAAAATAAAAATAAGGTCCCTAGAAGAGGTTAGCATGGCCCTTTTAAAAGGAGGTTAATTAAAATCAAAACCTTAGAGCCTATTAATTATATTAATAGCTCACTTTTATATAATGCTTTAGAATTCGAATACATTATCTCATTGATCCTCACATCAACCCTGTGAGGTAGATGTTACTGTTATCCTCATTTTATAGATGAGGAAACTGAGGTTCAGAGGGGAGTTATTTTCATGAATTCACACAGCTAGCAAGAGAGGCAGTATCTAGTAGCACCTCATTTGACTGGATTCTGCTTTGACAGCTACAGAAGGTCACTTAGGGATTAGATTCTTCAAGCTACATCTGTTATTGGTCAAATAGCATTTCAAAAGGCTAATATCTGCTCAGCCAAGTGAAGTCTTTATTTTAATATGCTTATATTGTGCAATTAGAGATTAAATCTGTAAAAGATGAGTGAATTTCCTGCTTATCTAACCAATTTTCCCATGAGCCCAAAGCATCTATAGAAGTTGCTACTTTGGGGAAGAAATCCTTTGATGTAGTTCCTCAAAAATTTGTTAGAAAACTGTTTCTACTCCACTAAACTCCAAAGTCAGCTCTGAAAATTGTATCTGATGGGTTTTTCCCACCATTTCTAGTTGGCAACAAGACTTGTTGATTATTCGGTAAGAAGGCAACAACTTCTCCCATCCATTCTCTTCTCTATATTCACATATCTACCGCCCTAGTTCAACCTTACATCACCTTTCACCTGGACTACTACAATAGCCCCCTAGTCAGTCACCCACTCCCTGTAACTGCCAAAACCCTATTCCTAAAATTCAAGCCTGACCATGTCATGTTTAATAAACTCCATTTGCTCCCTATAAGCCTAGGATCAAATCATATATATATATATATATATATATATATATATATATATATATATATATATATATATATATATATATATATATGGAGAGAGAGGGAGAGAGAGAGAATTTAAAGTTCCCAACTACCCACTTCCACACCTTTGTACAGTCTGTCTCCCTACCCTCCATTTCTGCAGTGTATTCCTTCCTCATTTCCATCTTTTAAACTCTCTACTTTCCTTTATCAGCTCTTCTACAGCCTCCTACATGAGGTCTAGTTCTCCCAACTGTTAGTGATTCCTATTCCAAACTACCTTGTATTTATTTGGTACATATGTATTTTGCATATATGCATACATGCTGTACATGTTGTCTCTCCCTATAGAATTTAATTCCCTAGAGGCTAGGGACTGTTTAATTTTTGCACTTAGGTACTCTATATAGTGCCTAGAACATAACAGCCATTAATAAATACTTTTTGATTAGTTGATTAATTTTAGGGAGCCTATTGTTGGCTTACACATTTCTGCCCTTGTCCCTTGTCCCTGCCCTTGACCTTGTCCCTGCCATGGGCTCTATTTCTCTAATAAATGGAAGCCAGGATGGGTGTTCTAAAAATTATTGCAAAAAGAAACAAAGATTCCCATGAGAGCCAGATAAGACAAAACAGCATAGTGAAGCACCCAGCACCCCCAGCAACTCATGCGTTCAAATTTCAGCTTATCATAATATTTCCCCAGAAAACTTATTTTCAGTTGTCACTCACTGTAAAACAACTGACTGGAGTAGGAGAAATGTTTGGCAGGTTTCCTCAGCATCAGGGTGCCCTTTCTGATCATCAAGGAACCTAAAAGAAGAAGAAACAATATTTAAGGCATCATCAGTCATCATTGTTTCTAATGGCATCATATCCATTTATCTGTCTCTAAAATCTGCAACCTTCAGGCAATCAGATTAAGACTAGAGTTACACTCATTTAGCCTCATATTAGTCACTGAATATGTCAGTCAGTGTTCTATTGCAGTCCCAGTTATAGTGATAGCCTCCAAAGATGTTTGAAATTAGATTTATGGCTAATTTCCAGCATGGCAAGGTGCATGGTACAATAGAAATTAGGCTGCATTAGAATTAGAGGATCTGGATCCCAAGCTCAGCTTTGTCACTAACTACCTGTGTGACCTCAGGCAAGTCACTTCATGTCTCTGGGCCTAAGGTTCTCCATCTGTAAAATCAGAGGATCAGATGAGATGGCCTTAGAAAATCATTTAAACTCTAATTTGTGATGAGTTTATATACCTAAAATACCCTAAATCCTCTACCAACCAACCACGAAATAACTGATTAGAAAATAACGGTCTCTCCTTACTATTGAAACATTCCTATGCTTTTTTTTTTACATTCTTCTTGTGTTTTCTCACCTGTCATACAGGCAATTTAAAAGTCTCTACTTAACACCAGTGTCTTCCTCCTCTTATTTTTTCTTCTTTCTCTTCATTGGTTGAACATTTGAATTCAGTGGAACAATACATGATTGTTCAAACATGTTGCAATTTATTTTAATGAAAACTGATGCTCAAAGTTATAACTTGTCTGTTTCCTAAATGTTTCTTTAGGTAGTCCTACCTTCTCTGGCATGTTTAAGGATAGCAGCATATGAAGAAGGAGGCAAATTTATTGGTCATCGGATATTGCCTGTACAAGCAATTCGACCAGGTAAAATCACTATAAAGAGAAACTCTGCATTCCAATCAGATGAGAAATTCATCAGTATATCGTTTTGTTATTTTGTAAAGACAATTTACTATAAGAATTGAGTGCCTATATCTTTGTAATTTTTCCAGGTGACTTAGTAACATAGTTAAGAAATTCATTTGATTTCGATATTTATTAAGCAATTTTCACGTGCAACATTGTGAGTAGAAAGAATTTGGGAGACTGATAAAACAATTTCAATCCATTAAATACAAAGTTATTGATATTAATGAGTAGGAATGACCAATTTCAATCTACAATTATTACAATATCTACAATATTTGTGGCACTATGCTAAGTGTTAGGGATACAGAGATAGGCAAAAAAAGAGTACCTGCTATCAAAGAGTGGACTTTCTAAGGAGGGAGGCAACCTTAAACAACTTGGTGCATAAAAGATACATACAGAATAGATGAAGATAATCGGGGGGATTGGGGGTGGGGGTAGGGAGAAAAGGCATCAGTAACCAGGGGACCAGGAAGGTTTATCAGAGAATGCTTAAACATCATATGATGTTTACATATTAGAACAGATAAATGCACAGATAGTGAATTTGGAATTTGAAATACTCTCAATATTTTCACTTTCCAGGCTATCACTACATTTGTCTAAGGAATGAAAGGAATCAGCCTCTGACGCTTCCAGCAGTCTTTGTATACATAGAGGTGAAAGACTATGTGCCAGATACTTATGCAGGTAAACAGATATAACTACTTTCTGTGTCACTGAATTTAGGACTTCACTTATGTTGATGCTTCAGTTCTAAGTGTACAAAACTTACTGACTCTAACTTAGGTAATATTATTTGGAGGCATTTACTTAAGAAGGCTTCTCTATGAGATACTACATTAGTACCCCAAATGTAAATAAAGTTACTTTATTTGGGTGATACCTACACGCTATTCTGGGAGCTGCTGCAAGCTAGGTGGTACAGTGGATAAAGTGATGGGCCTGGAGTCAGGAAGACTCATCTTTGTGAGTTCAAATCTGGCCTTAGACACCAGCTATATGACCCTGGGCAAGTCACTTAACCCTGTTTGTCTCAGTTTCTTCATCTGTCAAATGAGCTGGAGAAAGAAATGGCAAACCACTCCAGTATCTTTGTAAGAAAACCCTGAATGGGATCATGAAAAATTGGACACAACTGAAAAATGACAGCAGCATGCTCTACTGAGTAGATTCAGTCCCTGGAGGCCCCATGCCAGTACCCTGATACCCTATCAGAAGCAGTCTCCTCAGTGAGAGGGTACTCAGGGGACCTCCCTCATCTCTTTCAGAATCACAACTGAGGGGGCTAGCACAGACTTTGAAGGAAGACACCACAATATAGCAGTAGTGCTTAGGTAAAGGATTTAGAGGGAAGACAGGGACCAGTACTAGGACTCCCCAAGTACTTCTGAATGTCAGTGAATTTAACAGGAATGCTTGCAGTGGAAAGAAATGTCTCCAAGGCTGACACTGACTCTGATGTTAATTTAAGCATTTTCCTTCTCTGTTGAAATTGACAAGACCTCTAAGTAACTGAAACGGAAAAAAAAAAAAAAACAACCCACAAAAGGTTTCAGGAAATTGGGATTCTTACTATAGCATGGCTGTGCATATATTTTATCAAACATTTTTTGCAGATTTCTTTTTTGTATGGCGATCCAACATCGTATTTTGTTTCCATGAAATTATTTAAAGAGGCAGCATGGTAGAGTGGATAGATAACTGAGCTCGAGGCCAAGAAAATCTGGATTCAAATACCTCTGACCCACATTGACTATGTGATGTTGGGCTAGCCTGAGGTGGGGAACCTGCAGCCTGGAGGCCACATGTGACTCTCTAGGTCCTCAAGTGAGGCCCTTTGACTGAATCCAAACTTCATAGAACAAATAATTTTAATAAAAGGGTGTGTTGTGTAAAACGTGGACTCAAAGGGCCATACGTGAGGACTTAGAAGACCACATGTGGCCTCAAGGGCTCAGGCTCCGCACACCTGGTAGTTCCTTAACATCTCAGTGCCCTAAGCACATTTCTAAACCGTAATTTTTAGAGAATATCTGATCTGTCTTGGCAGAGGGAGCTTATCATTGGGAACTCCCTAAAGGGATGAAATCACAAATCCAGTTACAACCAAACAAAATCATATAAAGCAGCACAGAAATGCAGAGTTGTCATGGAATGTTAGAACTATGGGGGACCCTAAAAGTCTTATTTTAAAAATGAGAAAATTGAGGTCTAGTAAAGTTAAATAACTTTGAATCACTTGAATCTCTGTTCAGTTTGAGCTTCAAAATGTTAAGATTCATCATGGTCAAATTCAGTGTAAAAATTCTATATGAGGACACATTTAAAAAAATGGAAATTGAATGTTTAGGCTCCTGCTCTATAGGTCAAAACAATGACCCTTAGTAAGTATGCATTTTATTTGATCAGTGTCAATAGCCAGTTAATATCTTAAATGTGTGTAACAATACCGATATACATACATATGTGCCTGTGTATCCATTACCAAGATTGAATGACCTTATCAAAATATAAACCCAAATTTTGTACCCCCAAGAGTTAGGTTGCACACAGATGTTATATTTGAGAAATAAGGGACCTTTTTAGTCCTATTGAAGGAAATGTCAGTAAATATTAATGTTATCTAATATTTTAAGTGAGAAATACAAAGTACTTCATTTTTAAATTTAAAATAGGAACCTAAAATTTTACAATATGGTAAAAACTTATTAAATGAAATTTAAAAGTTGCATTAGTTCTATATAAGAAAAAAGATAGGTAGTGGGGGGAGTTAGAAAGGAAGAGAAAAAAAAAAGAGGAAAAAGCATAAAATTAAGAGAAAGATGCAGGTGCTGCCCTGGAAAAACAAACAGGAGATATGATTTTGCTTTATCCTTATAGGCTAACTAAGAGGACCATCCTCAGAAGTCAGGATTACCAGGTTTCAAGAGCTACCTCTGACACACAGTGATTGTGCGACTCTGCCAAGTCACTCAGGGCAGGGTCCTTCATGGCCCCAGGTTATAGGTTGTAAGATAATTGTCCATCTGCATCTCTATAGAAGTTTCCTTATGGGAAGTTCCCAATCCTGATTAAATCATAGTTCTGGACCAAAAATTTGTGTATATGTGTGTGTATAACTCATTTCATAAGTTTAGGTACTCCTTCCTCAGTGCTGATTACAAGTACTCCACCTCTTAGTGAAAGATTTAATTAATTTTCTGTGAAAAAAAAAATACATCACCTGATAGAAATCCTTCTCATGATGAAGTTCCTGAAACTTAAGCTGTTCATTGGAAAACAGTCCATCACCAGTATATAGACAGACTCAAAGTATTTCCTCTTGAATAGATTTTTCCCCTCTAATTTTAAATACTCAATTACCTTCACACCAGTGCAACAGGAATAGTAATTTAGTGCGATCAATGTGTTTGAGGGTACACTTAGTATTTACTATATGTACATATATTTATATATATGTATGTTTCTGTATATACATACATATAAACATAGGTGCACATGTCTATATACTCATAAACATGGCTATGTAGATTTTAATGGATATGTGGATTTTAATATCAGCAGAAATTTGATCTGAAGTGTTTGCTTGATTTTCAGATGTAATCGAAGCATTATCAAATCCCATTCGATATGTGAACCTGATGGAGCAGAGAGCTAAGCAGCTGGCAGCCCTGACCCTAGAAGATGAAGAAGAAGTAAAGAAAGAGGCAAGAGAACATTCTCAGTGCACTGTAGATAGAGCTGATTGTCGTGCCTAGTTACTGGTTATATTGAAATGACGTTAGGCTATTTGTGACAAGAGAGAAAAGCTGATCATCTGAATTTAGGGCATCATGGATACAAAGCAGTATTCAAATAATTAACTAGCTCTTTCACTTCTCATCCTGAAGTTTCGGCATTTTGTAGAAATCCCCATCATTGTCATTGTCACCATCATCCATCATCATAGATAACCTTTATATACTACCTACTTTGTGTCAAGCACTGTGCTCATTTCATGTGATCCTCATAACAACCCTGGGAGGCAGATGCTATGACTATCTTCATTCTCTTTGCAGATGAGAAAACTGAAGCAAATAGAAGTTAAGTAACTTGCCCAAGATTATGTATCTAGTGTCTAATGCCATATTTGAACTCTGGTCTTTCTGACTCCAAATCTAGTGCTCTATCCACTGTGCCATCTAACTGTCTCTAGGCATAACTATTGGTGCAGTGGATAGAGCACCAGTGCAGGAGTCAGGAGGACCTGAGTTCAAATCTCACCTCAGACACTTGACACTCACTAGCTGTGTGACCTTGGGCATGTTACTTAACCCCAATTGCCTCATCCTGGGTCATCTCTAGTCATCCTGATGAATATTTGGTCACTGGATTCAGATGGCTCTGGAGGAGAAGTGAGGCTGGTGACCTGCACAGCCCTCCCTCACTTAAAACAAAGTCAAGTGCAAGTCATGTCATTATTTCTCTGATGGCATGGTCTTCTTCAGCAATGAAGGACACACACACACACACACACACACACACACACAGTTTGCAAATACACAAAATTGAATCTGCCTTTCACCATACTTTAGAATTTTGTTTCTAAGTATAAAATCTCAAGAAACAAAAGAATCTTAGTCATTGAATATTTTTGTATTGAACATTTTAGAAGTAAAATTATCAAGTTTTAGAGTTTGAAAGGGACTTGGCAGTGCTAGTTCAACCTATGCA
The DNA here is from genome assembly GCF_028372415.1 of Notamacropus eugenii. Classification (NCBI taxonomy): domain Eukaryota; kingdom Metazoa; phylum Chordata; class Mammalia; order Diprotodontia; family Macropodidae; genus Notamacropus; species Notamacropus eugenii. Next base: position 581,362,007 of record NC_092872.1, read on the forward strand.
TGCAAAAAAATCCACATTGTTGCCTACCTCACTAGCGGCCATATCCAGGGTCTGCTTGGACACACTGTGTGAGGGGGAACACACAACCAATGGAAGAAGTTCATTTCACTTTGGTAGAGCTCAAATTGTTAGGAAGTTCTTCCTGATATCAAAGTGATATTTGTCTCTGTACAGCTTCTAACCATTGCTCATTGTTTTCCCCCCTTCTAGTACAAACCAAACAAATGTTCTACATGACTGCCCTTCAGATACTCAGAGGCAACTATCATGTCACCCCTGAGTTTTCTCATCTCTGGGCTAAATGTACCCAGTTCCTTTTAATGATTCTCTCATGATATATCCCTAAGAGATTTTAACCATCCTGATTGCTTGCAAATGGACACTAGTCAACTTATCAACACATTTTCCAATCTGTGCACTCAGAACAGCACAGTATTCCAGACATGATCTGGCCAGAATATGGTATGGATAGACTGTTACCTTATTCTTTATGAAAAAAAAATATATGTATACATATATATATATTAAAGCAGTTTAAGATTGAATTGGCATTTTTAGCTGCTTCATTTTTATTGAACATTAAGTTCACCAAGACCTGCAGATCTTTTTCAGATAAACTGCTGTCTTAACAGGCTTCTCTGATCTGTCTATTCAATTTCGTCATATTAGATTCATCCCATTGCTCTAGGCTTTTGGATACTGCCTATATCATCCATTGTGTTAACTATTCATCTCCCATCAGTGTTATCTGCAAATCTGTTGATCTTCCATTTGTTTTTTAATGCAAGTCATTAAGCAACATAGGACCAAATACAGATCCATGGAATACTCCATTCTAACCAAAATGTCCTTGAATGATTAACAACTATTTTTGAGTTTAGAACTCCATGTCTCTCCATTTTTTTATCTAACTGTAAATGTCATCTAGCCCATGCCCCTCCATTTTTTCCCATAAGAATAGTATGAGACACTTAATTGAATGCCTTGCTGAAGTCTAGATGAATGACAGCTATAGCATTCCTCTCATCTAACAGTTTAGTCACCCTGTGACTAAGAGAAAATAAAGTTAGTTTGGCCTGATCTTTCCTTTACTTTTTTAAATTTGCATTTTTTTTAGAATTTTTCTAAAAATTGAGTTCTGAATTCTGTCACTCCTTCCAGTCCCCTCACTCACCCATGAAGAAGGCAAGCAATCTGCTTCTGATCACTACTTCCCTTAATTCACTCTCCTTTTTATCACCCCTCCCTTTTTCTTATTCCCTTCCCTTCCTACTACCCTATTGAGAAAGGTAGTTTCTATTACCAGTTGGATATGTAAACATATTCTTCCCTCTTTGAACCAATTCCAGTGAGAGTGAGGTTCAAGCATTATGGTTCCCCCCCAGCCCCATTTTTCCCCTCCATTGTAAATGCTCTTCCTTGCATGCCTCATTTATAAGACAGTCTTCCCCATCTTTCCTCTCCTTCCCCCCTTTCCCAGTGCATCCTTCTTTCTCACTCCATTTTTTTGATCATCCCAACAAAATTGACTCACAATCACGCTCTCTAAGTATACTCCTTCCAACTGCCCTAATAATGAAAAATATATCATTTTCTCATATAGTAATGAAAACAGTTTCACCTTATTGAATCCTTTATGATTTTTCTTTCATGTCTAGCTTTTTAAGCTTCTCTCAAATCTTGTATTTAAATGAATTTGACCTTTTTTTGATGAATCCATGAGGATCTTTGTTGTCATAATTTTTCTCAGGTATTTCTGAACTATTGTTTTAATGACTTATTCTAGAATTTTCTCAGGAATTGAAGTCAAGCTTACTACCTAATAATTTGCTGTCTCTATTTTCTTCCTTTTCTTGAAAATCAGTTCTCCTCTTCTGCTTCTATTCACCATGGTCTTTCCAGATCTTGCTGACAATGGTTCAGTGATCATATCTGCCCATTCAGGAAGTTCATCTATCTGGACCATGGTATTTTTTATTCACCAACTGCTCCTAGGTGACCTCTTCCCCTTCAAGGATCAACTCCCCTTAGTCATTTTTTCTCTGTCATTTACAATACAAGGCTCATTCTCCATGGAGAAGAAAACAGACCCAAGATAATAATAGAGGTGAAATCTGACACTTTGCTGTGTGACCTTCCCCTCCCTGGGCCTTAGTTTCCTCATCTGTAAAGAGACAAAATTGTATTAGATGATCTCAGAGGTACCTTCCAGCTCCTCTTGGCAGATTTCCTAGTCCTAACTATTTCAAGATATTCTACTCCTAGTTGCATCTGTGACTCTCTAGACTGGTACCATGCTTCAGATACCCTCTCATTCTAGAACATGTACTTTTTCCATGTCACCCCCTTTCTCTCATTGGTGAGTTCCCAGGGCCTTCATTTTGGGGACCATGATTCATTCCCTGCATTGTGGTTATGACACCGAACATCACTAACATGCCCCCTTTTCCTCTCTTTTTCCCTTTTTCCTTCCCCGTTCCTCCCATTTTTCAGCTCCATTTTATACATTTTCTTCCTGCATTAAAATGTAATGTCTTTAAGGGCAGAGACTGTCTTTCTTTTTGCTTATATTTCTGTTCCTAGCTCTTAGCACAGTCCCTGGCAGACTGTAAGAACTTAGCAAATATGTATTGTCTGCCTTCATGGTCTTCTTACACCTAACTCACCTCTGTATATTTCAATCCAGTGAGACTATATTCCTCAAGTACAGTACTCCATCTCTTGGCTCCACACATTTTCAATGGTTGTCCACCATGCCTGGTATTTTCTCCCTCATCATCTTTGCCTCCTGCCTTTCCTGGCTTCCTTCAAATCTCAAATGAAACCCCTACCTTCTGCAAGAAGCTTTTCCTAATTCCCCTTTAATAATGCTAGTGTCTTTCCTCTATTGATTATCTACAATTCATCTTGAATTTGTCTTGCTAGTAGACAGTTGTTTTCATGATGCTTTCCCAGTTAGACAATGAGCTCCTTCATAGCAGAGACTGTCTTTTGCCTTTCTTTGTATCTCCATCATATAATGTGCCATTCTGCCTGGCACATTTTCAGTTGTTTTTTCAGTAATCCAATCTTCATGACTCTTTTGAGATTTTCTTGGCAAAGATTTCTAGTGTGGTTTTGCCTTTTCCTTCTCTAGCTTATATTACGGATGATAAAACTGAGACAAACAGGATTAAGTGATTTGCCCACGGTCACATAATTTGTAAATGCTGGAAGCCAGATTTGAACTCAGGAAGATAAGTATTCCTGACTCCCAGTCCAGCACTCTATCCATTGTGCCACCCTGCTCCCCTGCACCTGGTACATAGTAGACGTTCAATAAATGCTTATTGACTGACCACTGTCAGTATTCATGGTAACATCCACTCCTGGTGAATAATTCTTAACTTTATCCATCTTGACAATACTTTTTTAAGAGTCATATTATATTCTAACATTCATCTTGACACATACTTTTGCTTCTACGTTACATATGTTTATAAAATCTTGTTAGTCTCTTCAGAATTTTTTTCTCTTCTCATTAAAATTGTTCCTGTGTCTTCAGAAATCTTTTCTTGAAAGTTTCCTTTCACTCCTGTGCTGACTTGCCTTATAGAATTTCAGTCCTTCTCTCGAACCCTTTGAAACCTGTCCTCCAAAAGCATGGCATGCCTGTCAAACTGCACTAAGATCTTTCCTTTTCTAATACAAACCCTGGGAGAAAGTAGTCCTTTCTCTCCAAAGAATATTCCTCTTATTTTCACCTTAGTAAGCAATTGGTGCCTTTTAATAAGTTTGAATCAGTAACAGAAGAGAATTTCCCCTAGTTAATTCCTCCACATTATCTCCTACATTACTATGATAAAAAGTCATTACCACTTATTAATAATAATAAACACTTCTATAGCTCTTTAAGTTTTCCACTTTACTTTTATTCACAGCTCTGTGAGGTAGATAGTGATTAGCCATATTAATAAAGGTGAACCTTTCTGCACTTACACTGATAGAGTTCCCATCTATACATGCAAAGTTTATTGCCAGGCTGTTTTGAAATACTTTCGAGTTTTGCAGGAACTCATTTTGCTGTCTTCAGAAACTAAGGGCAGCCTCTAAGAAGTAATATTGTAATATCCATTAGAAAATCGCAAATGCTAATTTTGATTTTAATTGTATACAAAGAAAAAAGAGTATTATCTTTGTATTTAATAAAGAGGAAAAAACAATAAATAGGTAATATTATCAGTTTCTATAATTTGGTCTTTAAAACAAAATTTGGCACATTCTTTCTAGTTCTATTCCTATGGTCAGAAAGATTTTAAAGGAATACAATAAAATTGAATAAATAACTTGAGTTCATGATTTATAAAGGAAAATGGAAATTCAATAAAAATAGTTCAGTTTACCACATCTAACTATTTTAAGAATATTTTCAAAAAAAATCTAAATCCTATAGGAAAAAGTCAGCAGTCATTTCTTTTCTAGAGTGACATTATTCCTGTCTATAATATTTAACATAGGAATAATGAAAAGTCTTGGCCTTCTGTCTACCCCCCCCCCCAAAAATTGACTTGTTTAATTAAGGTTTTACTGAGTATTCTCTCTCTTCCCATGAGTCATGATCTCTGCAAGTTATCTTGTTTTGTATTGCTTTGGGCGATGGCAGAGTTTAAAACATAGGAAAAATGAGTTGATTTGAGACAAGATTTAACTAAAAATTACAAGGAACAAATTATGAAAGGAAAAATAGACTATAAATAGTAAGAAGTGCAGATTGCTTTTATTTTAAGTGTATCAAGCGTATCCTGTAGAGGATGATGAGAAATTAGTCCCTTAAGATACCTAAAGATGTTTGGCAAGTCTCTTAAATAATATGTATGACAGATTACAGGCCACTTTGTTGTAGGGAGAACCTTCTATTGACATTGAGTAGTGTTTAACACTAGACAGGATTAAAACTCATAAATCATTTCTGAGTCTAACATATATAGTCAACATCTCTAAAGGAAAAAATATATACGTATATATGTATATACATATTCATGGGGAGGGAAGAGAGAGAGAGACAGAGAGACAGAGAGAGAAGCTTTTTGTGAGTCCTGGAGGGCCATGTCCAAGAAGCCCATGTATTTTAAGGTGTGGAAAATAGGGGTTCCTCTGAATATTTTTTAATTCTGTTAATTTTCTAGATAACAAAATAAAAGACTGCCTTTTATAAATTGTTTTTGCCTGAGATCCTAAAACTTTACCTAAAATATATCTATGACTCCAATCCTGTAATTTAAAAATGACAGTACTTTCAAAACCATTTTTAAAAAGATTAAATAAGACCAGTGATATCTGTGACTTCCTTTTCTTAGCCAGTTCATGCAGGAACCACTTAGAAATTAGAGCTTCTGACTTGATGTTGGCTACTTAGAACTAATTCTCTGCCCTTCTTTCCTTTTTTCCTTATCACGATTATGGAAAATATCATTTCCACTTAAAAAGGTAGGGGATGTCAGTTACTATCAGTGGCATTGTTTTCTAGTTGGAAGATGGAGTAATCTCTCTGGATAATCCCTCTTTGTAGATAGATTTCCTTCTTGAAAGATAGAATTTAAAAGGAAAAGTTTTTTCTTAAAATGTATTAGCTGTCTGGCATCTAGATGGATGGAGTGCTGGACTTGGAGTCAGGATGACCCAAGTTAAAATCTGACCTTAGACACTTACTAGCAGTGTGACCTTGGGCAAGTCATTTAACCTTTGTTTGCCTATGAGGCAGCTAGATAAAACAGTGGATCGAATTCTGGGCTTGGAGTCCAGAAGATCTCAGCTCAAATCTAACCTCGGACATATACGTGTTGTATGACTGGGCAAACCACTTATCTTCTGTTTGTTTTAATCTACTGGAGGAGGAAATGGCAAACCACTCCAGTGTCTTTATCAAGAAAACCCCATGGATAGTATGATCCACAAGGCCACAAAGAGTTGGTTATAACTGAATGACTGACTGAACAGCATCAAAAAAATTGACTGTTGACTTTTTCCTATAGGATTTAGATTTTTTCTGGAAAATATTCTTAATTTAATGGACATAGGTTTTAGGTCAGAGTAACAAATATACTATTTAAGAGACTGTAGTGTACTCCATATGGTGGAATCAACAGATTAGAGTAGGAAGCATCATTACCAATTCAGAGAAGAACAAAATATTTTCAGCAATAAGAAGGCATTTTTCAGGTGTATAAAATCTGGGACCTTCCAAGGTTGTCAGGGACCCTTTAAGATATTCTTATACTCACAAAGCCATATCATTTCAGCAGACATCACATATCAAAGAGCTATTTTGGGTGACTGAAACACTGGGGATAAAAAAATACAGAAGCAGAGTTTTAGGTCAGCCTTATTTTTTTGATACTCCTAAGAAAGTGAAGAGATGATGGTTTCCTAAATGTAATGGGGGTGGGAGCCTAGTTCACAAAAAATATTTTTGACCTTTCAGCTCATAAAAGTATTCAATTTAGTTATATTTAATCACAGTTTCTATTTTCCTTTCTCTTGGACACAATACATTTTTCTCGCTCATGAAGATGTCTCTTCAGAAGAGGAAAAAGAAAATCTTGGCTGTGTACTACTTCTTATGACTGAAGAGTAAATTGTCCATATTCACAAAGATTAGACGAGGGAAAAGTCATTATTCTTCTTTGGGCAATAATTTGCCTCTTTGTCTCTTCTACACTTGTGAAAATATAAGTTTACTTGAATGAGGACACTCAGAAGAGCTAGCAGCTGGTGTCTCAAAAGAAAATTTTATCTAGGACATGGCACACACTAGAGACCCTATTTTAGCAGCAAGGACTTTATGAGCAGGCTTCTTTTAGCTTAATACCTCTAGAGGTCATTTTTGCTTGCAAACAGAAGACCTTTTAGGACTGCACAGTATTATCAGATTCTGCCCAGCTAAATAAGTTTTCACCCCAGAGAAATTCTCAAATCTCATACATAGAAAGTTCAATTATTCCCATCATGAAGAAACGAAAGCATTTGTGGGGGGGGAGGATAATTAAGATTTTTTTTATTGGATTAAAATTGTATCTTTACTGTAAACCATTTGAAAAACTAATAAAATATATTTATGTTTTTTCAATAGGAATGCAAGGACCATTAAAATTAGAGAATTTGATTTTTCTTGAACATTGGTTTATGAGTTGAATTGAATAATAGTATTAATAATAATAGGTGACATTATACAGTGCTTACTTTGTGCCAGACACTGTGCTAGGCATATATACAATTTTACAACTTCACACTTATATACAACATATGATTGACATGCTTTGTATAAAGTAGTTCCAAAGTAATTATGGTTATATCATTTAACACACCAGGTTTGGACCCCATAGAATATGATTGATGACTTGAAGATGTCACCCTTGTAGCTAGATCTCCAAATCACCAAGTATACAAAATGTTACAAGCAAGAGAGGTCCCCAAATTAATATTTAAAACCTCTAGTCCAGAGGTTCTCACCCTTTTCTTATGTCTTATGTCTAATGCCTTTTGCCAGTCTGTTAAAAGCCTTCGAATAGGCCCCTTCTCAAAATAAACTTTTAGATGCATAAAAAAATACCTAGGATTATAAAGGAAACTAATTATGTCTATCTTTCCATCTATCTATCTATCTATCTACACAAACACACACGCATATACATATATATATGTATATATGGAGAGAGAGAGAGAGAGAGAGAGAGAGAGAGAGAGAGAGAGAGAGAGAGAGAGATTTTTCTTATCCAAGTTAGTGAACCATGTGAAATACATCATGGATCCCTTGTGGCGGGGTGGGTATCTATGAACTGAAGATTAAAAATCTGCCTCTTAACCTTGACACAAAAAAAGAGACTTGTGGGCCCTCCCAGAATTATTCTAAATAAATAACTAAATCCAGCCAAGCTAGAACTTTTTTTTCTGCAACCAGGTCATAGAATCTCAGAGCTAGAAGGGATGTTAGTGATAGGTTCATCTAATCCATGATTGAACCAGAATCCTCTCCTCGTATCCAACAAACAGTTAAGTAGCCTTTGTTTGATGACCTTCAGTAAGAGGGATTGTTTTAGGTTTTTTTTTGTTTTGCTTCGTTTTGTTTTATTTTGTTTGTTAGTTTTTTACTTACTTGAAAGTTATCTGAAAGTAAACCAGGGAGAAAGCAAGTTCTTAACTGTAAACCTTCTACTAATCCCTTATTCAGTCTATGGAAATTCAGCTTTTCTCACCCATAAAGCTTACTGATTGACACAAGCTTCATAACATCATAGAATTTAAGAGCTGGAAAAGACCTTGTAGACCATCTACCCCAGTCTGATGACTGAGTAACAGCTTCTGTATTAAATGCCTTTTGGGCCAGTGGGATGCAATTGAAATTTCTTGGCCCATGCTCTGTCTTTAGAGTCAGCAGACCTAGGTTTGAACCCTTGCTCTCCAATTTACTCCCTATTGAGTGTTTTCATTTGTAAAAGAAGGGTGTTAGACTAGATAATCCCCAGTGTCCCTCCCAACTCAATGTGGAACATGATTTTGCCATCCCATGTTATTTCTGCCTGCTTCTCCAGTGCTGTCCCCACTCAACAAATGTAAGCCGTCTTTGGGCAACATGCTTACAAATGTTTCCAAAGTTTTGGAGCCTTTGCTTTTATTTTCCCTCCAGGGAAATGATTGCTTCTTTCCTCTCTAATTATGTAGCTTTTTGTCCTTCACTTTCCACAAGTTTTCCTGATGCCACCTTCTACAAGAAACCTTTCCTGATGCCCCTTAATGTAGTGCCTTCTCTCCATTGATTACCTCCAATTTATCTTGTGTGTATCTTATTTCTACAAGTTGTTTTCATGATGTCTCCCCTTTAGACTGAGATCCCTGAGAGCAGGGACTGTCTTCTGCCTTTATGTACTCAATGCGTAGCACAAGTCCTGCCACATAGTAGGTGCTTCATAATAAATACGCGTTGACCAAATCACCTCAAGGCCTCGCTGAAGCCTTGTCTCCACCATGAGGTTTTCCCATCTTACTCAACCTTTAGCATGTCTCCCTTCTCTGAATTCTTCTAACATATTTTTATATCACTCATGTAGTGATCATATGCTACAGTTTATTATTATTTTATATTTTTATGGATGTGTGCCATGTTTTCCAGCTCTATATTCAGTCCCTAAAAGTCAAGAACTGTATCACATTTTGTTAAATCTTTAATGCCTATTACAGTGGGTACATTAAGTAACCATGTTGTAAGTACTCCATAAATGCTTGTTGATAATAATGATTATGAATACATTTTTTTCCTTTGAGAGTGTGGGTTAATTGCACTGTTTTTGGTAAAGTCAATATCTTAAAACAACACGGTAAAGAAATTGGATATAGCAGTGGAGAGGGGAAACTATTTAAAATGGTGCTTACATGTTAATTTGACTCACCTATCAATTAAATCTAAAGAATATAATTAGCTAATTGATTTCTTTGGTTGATAAACTATATTAAATCAACAAGTGTTTATTGAATAGATATTATGTGCTGAACCATCATGTTCAATACCATTACTCATAAAAACATCAGGCAAAATAATGAATTTTAGTAGCCTTCTGCAGAAATGGCTTTTGCCTAACTGTAAGCCTCAGTTTTCATTATAATAATCTGTGATGTTAGGCAATCTCTCAAATACTTTTTAGTTGTAAGCACTTGACTATGCTCCATGATCAAATATAAAGTTAGAGATGTTCTCTCCTCCCCTGGCTTTTTGTAACCTTACTTTCTCAGTTTTTATTTTACCTATTTGGACTAGTTCTTCTGAATTCCCTGTGCTGGTTCATGATCCCCTCTAGTCCCCAAGTTTTAGTCCTCCAAAGAATGGAAGCCAACAGAAGCCTCAACTATTTTTTTCCTCATATTTCCTTTCCTGCTATTGATCTGGATGCCCTTGGTCAAAGATGTTGCTCTATGTTTGTCAATTAATAAATAGGCTTTATGAATTTGTATCCCTTGAGGCCAGGTCATAACTCAAGCAATGATCATTTTTACTGTATCTCAAAGCAGCACTGGTTTTCAGGGTTTCCCATTTTTACTTCAGATTGTATCCCATTTCTCCATGTAAATGGAATAACATACAGAGACATTCTATGCCCAGGAAATGAGGTCATGTTCTCTGCCAACTATCTATTATATTCCTGGCATTTCCACATGTTAATGCTGCTGCATAAGATCTGAAAAATCTTTGAAAGAGACTTTGCCTTAAACTCTTATATGAAAGGAAGGAAGATGGAGGAGAAAAGTGCCAATGAATATCCATTCAGCTAGAAGCCCTCAAAGAGCTACACTGACAAGAGTTGCCCTGTGTAGCAGGGATGTCCTGGGCCGTTATCTCAGAGTCAGACCAGCTACATCTTCCCCAGAGAGTTCAAGTCTACTGAGGGATTTTAGAGGTACTTTTTCCCTAATGCTGTGGTGTCAGGCAGCCACTGGCTATGTTTCCCATACTTTAAGGTACTAGTAAGTTCAATTTAACCCCTTAACTTCTATTATACTTTACAAAATGGGTATTTAATTCAAAGATATAAGCAAAGAGGAAAAGTACAATTCTCCCCCGCCTTTGCCCCAACATCTTACGGCATACTCTGCTCTGTACCAACTCAGTATCTAGGGAAAAGGGACAGAGAGCTTGTTCTTAGCATGCTTTCTGCATAGCGTTGATCCCACCAAGTTTATATCCAGATGAGTCATGGCTGCCAGATAAGTCCTCTTTTCAGCCACCACAAGGCTTTCTTCCAAAGGTCATTTGGAAATTCACTCCATTCACTCCAATAGGCACTGAATTTGAGGTGACTGCAAAAAACTGGACATTTGGACATATAGATTTTATTCTTCACGTAAATCTAAAGAATAAATGCCAAAGCAGACAAAAAACCCAGGCCTGTTTTCACAGGACCACATGGTCTTGGATGAGAGAAGGCCCAAGACCCCCCTCCCTTATAGCATTGCCCCTTCTGAATGCCGTGAGAAAAGGAGTCAAAGAGATCTCGTAAAAGTGAACAGAATATGGTCAGGCAAACTCAGGCCTTTTTGAACACACCTCCAGCTCTGGCCATGCAGGGAATCAAGAAAAGATATCCTAGCTGTGCAGGAAATAAAAACAAAAACAAAAGCAAAAAAAAAAGGAATTACGTGGTTTGCTGACTTGAATCAGTTACAGAATATCTCCACATGTTCCAGGTCTTTCCAAGGTACTTCCATTCCATGTTTATCATCCTTCTTCTGGAGGCAGATTTTCTGGCCTCTACATTCCACATGTTTGGCATCAAATGAGCACTTCATGGCACTCTGTGCATGGGCTAGACCCCTGTTACCCCAGAAATTTATTTGAATCAAAATCCAAGGAGGGGACTAGCAATAAATCTCAAGGCTTCAGATGTCTAGAAATAATGCACAAAGTATAGACAGTAGGCAAAGTGAACTAAAGCAAAGAACATGAGTATTGCTCAGAAGTGTTGCTGATACTTAGAGTGATGAGATACAGGACTGGAATTTGGCTCAGAAAGGACATTATTTATTCAAAAGGAACAGAACAGGAAAAGAGCAGTGGAGAAAGTAGTTTAAGAAGATATCTTCATGTGATGAAATCCAGAAAACAGTCACGGAGGAGAGCATTTGGGCAGAGATGAACAGAAGTATCAAGAGAAGTCATTTTTTCCTCACTGGAATATATTACAGAGCAACCAGAAAGAAAGATGAAAATGATAAGTTGTTCAGGAAAGCAATCAGCCAATATGTATAGAATATACAGACATTATTATAGTCATGGGGGTCTTTGAATATCCCATATTTTATCTTAGACTTGGTGCAACAAAAACAAGGGACAGATGGGTCTGTTCAGACATGTGTAACTTTTTGGGAGAAGTGGTTTCAGAAGATTCAGAGATAGCATAAGAAAATAGGATCCCATAAACAAGTTCATGGGATATCCTATGATCTAGTCCTCTGTAGAGGGACTGGAACCTCTACAGAAGGAAATTCTGAAGTCAAAAAGAGAGTGTTGAAAAGAAAGGGTAAATGGGAACCATGCGGAGGGTGTGAGTGCAGAGAAAAATTCCAGCAAAGCCACTATCTGTATGAATTAAGGCACGGTACATACCCACGGTACGAGACTTCAGTTTACTTACTGGTAAAATGAAAGTGTTGGATGGTCCCTAAAGTCTCTTTGAGGTCTTTATTTATGATCTCATTATCATATTTCTTGTCAACCAAATTAGATTTTTTCAAAGATTACAGAAGACAGAAGCAAAAACAGACAACTAATGATGAACAACAAAGCTTAGCTCAGTCCTATAAGACTTCTATAACATGATTTTTAAAAATGTTTAAAGATAAAAATGAGATGAGCTTGGCAAAGGAAACTAAGCAAAAAAAGTGTAATATATTGTTTGGTTTGCCATATAGAGGGAAAAGGAATATCAAGAATACTACTGTTTGAGATGAAGGAGATAGAGAAAAAAATGAAGCTGTTTCATTCCTTATTTTATTATTCCTATTTTTATTTCTGTTCCTCTGTCCTTTGTAAGGATGTGCCCTGTTTAGACTTCAGCAATGTTGTTGTGAAGTTCATATGAGATAGTATTTACAACTTAGCATATTGCCTGCCAGTGTACAAAAATATTTGTGTCTCCCCTCCCCTGAAGGTAAGAAGGAATAAATGAAGTATTTTCTATACCTTGGAAGAGAATCCAAGGTTTTGAGTAAGTAAAATATATATAGAAAAGGTGAGGAGATAAGGAAAGTATTCTAGGGTACAGAATGGAGTCAAAATGTTCTGTTCATCATTCTCAAATTCACTAGTTCTCAGCCATTTTGGTCTCAGGACCCCTTTAAACTCTTAAAATAAAAAAAAGCATTGTTGATATGGGGTTACATCTATCACTATTTATTGTACTAGGAATTAAAACATCTTAGTATTATTACAAAAATAGTTTTGAACCCAGAGACCCCCAGAAAGGATATCAGGATTCTTTGGGGGCTATTGGAACATACTTTGAGAAAATGTGCCCTACAAACACAATCCTTGCTTTTCTTATTTGTTCAGTTTGTTTGTTTGTTTGGTTTTGAGAGTGAGTTTCCCTACTGCCCAAACTGGAAGTGCAGTGAACACTCATAGGCCTGAACCTGATGGACAAGAAATTGACAAGAAATCTGCCTTCTTTTTGGCCCAGACTCATTTGTCCCTCCTTGGGTGTCCTTGAGGCCTGTCATTTCTGGAGGCTTTCCATATTAGTGTCACCTGATCATCTTTAGCCCTCTTACAGCTTAAAATTTCCAAGCTCAAGAGAACCACCAGCCTCAGCCTCCCTAATAGCAGAGATTTCAAACAAAAGACACCACATCTATCTTTCCCATTTGCTTGTTAATCTTCCCCTTTCTGGAATGCTTTCTATTTTACCTTACACATATGAAAACCTTCTCCATCCCTTAATGACTGTCTCATGTCCCAACACCTCTATAGATTTTTCTAGGGTACCTTATAAAATCTTATCTGATTTTAACCCATACTGAGCTTTTTTTCCCTCAAATATAAGGTATCCTATAAGACTCAAAAGTCTTAATGGAGTGTGATACTGTAGTATCTTAAAATTGTCCTAAAAATATTGGAACACCCTATTTATAGCATATGTGTACCATTCATATAGTGTTCAGTATAAAATATGTATCATTATTTATCTTTTTTCTATGCATGTTTAACCTTTCTTGAATGGTAGAATAGCCAAGAAAGCAGATCACTAGACATAAAGAAGGGAACTACTATGTTCAGACACTGTACTAAGTACTTTACAAATATCACATTTTTTCTTTGGTTTTGATTTGATCATTGGATATCAATGAGTCATCAACAGAGTAAGGATATCTGGGTTTGAATCCAATTCAGTTATATAATTCAAAATTACACTCAGAGGGTGACCTCAGATTTGTCTCTTTTGAATAAACAGGGAATGTTAGAAACAAGAATTAATAGTATTATTTCTGGATGTGATCACTGATGTGTCAATTAACCTATCAGAGTTCAGTTTCCTTCTCTACGAAGTCATTATAATAATGTGAAACTGCCAACGTCACAGTATTATTGTAAGGAAAATCATTTGCAAATCCTTGAGTCCTATATAATGTTTTAAAAAATATGTCTCCAATTAGATTGATAACTTCTTGAGAGTAGGAAATACTTCTCTGCATCTTTATAGTGGTATGAACATAGCAAGTGATTAAATATATACTGATTTGTATTGATCGGTAATGATGTTAACAAATATCCACAATATGTTTATCTAAGTAACATTGAAAAATATACCAGACTTTATCACTAGTCAGAGAATATTCCCATGGATTCTTTAAATTTGCCATGGTATAGATGAGTGTTCTCCTAGCTAACATGATCAAATTGCTTTTGTAGAAAATATTTCAGTCTTGCAAGAAATATTTGAATTTTTTTTGTTTTAAATGTGAAGATAGAATGCTTGATGCATTAAGAAAAATGTTCTGGGTTGGGTTTCTCTATGGAAATATAATTTTTAGACCTATACTCATGTATGATAAAGAACATATTGTGCTCCTTTTCACAAGATTAAATTGCTTGATAGACACATTTGGTTATTTGTTCTCACCTTGAGTTTGACTCCTTCTTTGATTAAGTTTCTTAGAGAAATAATTTGGGTACCCACGAGTGAATAGCCACATGAAGTGATTGTAAATTAAATTGCAAAATGAAGAACTAGCTTATTAGAGTAGACAACTTCATTACTTTCCTTTTTAGCTTAAACTGTTCATTCTAAGTATAATCCCAGAGTCAAAGAATATAACTAGAAACTACCATTTTTAAAAATCTACTTTTTTTCAGACTTTTTATATTTAGGTAGTTTATAGGCCATAGTTCCCAATGGCAGATTTTCTTTGGGGTTGAAACTAGCTTCAGGGCAACTAACTGTTCAACCTGAAAAGCAGTTTTGAATATGGGATCATAGATTTCTATCTCAATGAGACCTTAGAAGTCATGTACTCCATCTCCATGGTTTTATAGATTCAGAAACAGAGGCCCATAGAGATCAAATCACTTCTCCAAGGTCATAGAGGTGACAAGTGGCCAAACTAGGGTTTGAATCTAGGTCACTGACAAAATTTAGAACTTTTTCCATTTCATCACACCAGTTCCCCTCAAAATCAAGTCATTAGAGTATCCAAACTGGAGTAACAGATCCAAGTGAACTTCAACTTGACTTTATATCCTAAGATTTTTAGGATCACAGATTTTTTAGAATTGGTACCCAGAAATTAAGCTAATAGGAACAGTTCAGCCAGTCTTATTCAAGTAATGTACTTTAAAAGTTATTGGTCTTAAAAATACAGAAGACTGAAATCAGTTCAGTTCAAACATTTTATTAATCATCATGAGATGCTCTTTACTATTTCAGGTCCAGGAATCCAATGAGAAATAAGAAAAATGGATGGATTCAAATAATGTTTAAAAGCAGAGATGATAATAATACTGTCAATAGAGAATATTCATATTGTATAAATCCAAATGCATATGTACGACCATGTACGTACACACACACACACACACACACACACAGTGTGCATGTATGTGAGCATCAGTAAGTATCAATATACACATAAAGCAGAAGAGTCAACAGTGTGTCCAGTGGGTTGCCAGTATGATGGTGTTACAATTCGTAGAAATGGGAAATATTGCCAGTGGGAATCTTGAGGTGTTGTATATAGAATTGTTGGGGATGGTGTTGGATGTAGGATTAGATGTAGCTGGTACAGGGTCAAGAAAGTTGCTTTATAAATCATTCATAGATAACTTAGGAGGAAAAGTTACATTTGAGAATGTTTCCACAGGAAGTGGAACTGCATATTAGAGTAGGGACCCCAAAACTGAGCTTAAGATGTTCATGCTTTATAGAATTTTTTTCTTCTCACTTTCTCCATTTACAACTTTCTCTGGTAATTAATAACAGCAAGTAGATGTGATTCTGGATTCTTAAAGTCTGTAATTCTGAAATACAAACTATGTCAGGGCCTAAGAATTTAGAAAGGTTTTAAGCTAGGCTTCAGGGGCACATTCTGTCTCTCATCCAAAGACCAACTTAGATAAATGCAGAATAGCTTATTACCAAAATATTTCCCACTAAGTGATGATTTTTTTTTGTCCAAAAGCACTCACTAAAATTTACTAAGGCATAGAAAAGTTAACCTGTAGCATTGCAGGGAACATTTACACTAGGGGGTCTTAACCTGAAATCCAGAATTTTGGTGGATGAATTACAATTGGTCCATGAACTTCGATGGAAAAAAATACATCTTTATTCTAATATAATTTATTTCCTCTGTAACTCTACATACTTTATTTTATGTATTAAAAAAGTTATTCTGAGGAGTCCATAGGATTCAACACACTGACAAAGGCATATATGACTACAAGTAAAAGTTAAGAACCTATGATCTATTTTTGAATTATTGAAGTAAATTCTGACTCTTACTAGTCCTGTGTACAGTATAATGGATTCACACTAAATTTTTCTCTATTTTTCTGCTTCATTGCTCTCCATTTAGAAAATACCAGGGGATAAGAATCAAACCATTCTGAAAAATCACATCAGTAAGGGTTTTTTCATCACTACTCCAGCAATTAAAGTCATTATGACAAGTGGATCAAGTGCTATATGGAAGTCATAAAGAGCAAGATCCAAATCTAAACTTAGCCCTTGCTAGCTGTGTGACCACAGGCAAGTGACTTCACCTCTGTGGACCTCAGTATTCCTCCTCTGTAAAATGGAGATAATGACACCGTAATACCTACAACAAAGAGTTGTTGAAAGGTTCAAATGAGATAATATATACACAGTACTTTAAATACACTAAAGGGTTATATATAAATGTTAGTCATTAACTAGAATCACTTGATGGACTAGATACCAGACCTACCAAACGCTTGGTATTGTTGTATGGGTACATAAGCTCAGGATTTCTTGTCTTCCTATGCTGCCTTAAATTAACATATGTTTTTGAAGTGATGATTTCATTACTCAAAACATTTTGGAACAGTCTTTTGAAATTATCTTCAGATTGAGTTAAAAGTTAGACTCATTACTATATAATTCCATTTCATTTTCTTCTATTATCTTTGTTTTATCATCAACTGTATTTTACTAGATATGATTATGAGTGACTTAGCTTTTTAAAAATAAATAAATAAATAATGAAAATTATTCCTCAAAGCATGCAGTTTTGACACCATTAAAAATATTCAAAATAAAAACATAGCATAGACTCTAAAAATATAGATAAATTTCTATCATCTATTTTTTTTAAGCTTTGGGACTCCTTATTTTGACTAAGCTAGAAGTAGTCGGTCTATCTGCAACCACATTCTGATTGACATGGAAGATTTGCTCTGCTGTATCTAACCTAGACTACTTCATTTTTCCTTAAGCAGTCTGGTTCCTCTGCCTGTCGATTTCAGTAGGGGAGAAGAGAGGAGAGAAGAGGGCTGGGGAGGGTCGCCATATTAATGCCCAACTTAGTGTGGACCCATGCTCCACTTAACTCACCGCAGTTCAGAACTCCCAATCTCAAGCAGTCTGTGAGCCTTAGCCTTTCCGCTACCAGGAATTAGAGAGGTGAACCACAACGATTGGCTAAAAAAGAAATTTTAAAAATAATATTGAACCGTAGAACTATGGCAGCACCTCCCAATGTGACTCCTTTGTTGGAGAAAAAACTCATTCAGTTGATTCGATAGATATTTGAGTTCCAACTCAGTGCAAGGCAATGTACTAGTTGATTTGGAAGATACTAGATAATTTCTTCTATGCTTGGTAAAAGCTCTTTCATGTTTCCATCTATTCACATGTCTCTATTTATCAAGAAGAGGTTAAGATTCTCTTTCAAAAGAACTAATATTTGGGTCAGAGACCAAAGACAGAGAAATGAAAAATATTTTTTTAAAAATGTTTAAAGGATGATAAATATATTGTATGATATCTTCATTTTCAGGCTGATCTTGGAGAAACGCCAACAGAGTCTAAGAGTGAACCCAGACCAGCACCAGCTGAAAATGGAGTCAATCATACCACATCACTGGCACCAAAACCACCATCTCAGGTTGTCCACAGCCAACCAACCCCAGGTAATTGACAATAGAAGTTTTGTATAAAACATAAGGAAGGTAATTCTTAATATTGTGTGTGATATATAAAGGATCCTCATAGTTTGTTGAATGAAAAAATAAACGAGAAATTCATACTTATTCCTTGAGTAAATTTGTCTAATTCTTAGCAAGTAAGCTTAATATTCACTCGCTGAACAAATCTAAGTCACTCACATTTCTTATTTCTCTTTTTAAAAGGTTTAACAGTGATTTTATTCATCTACCATGGAAGGCATTTGAAGCATTGGTTTGTAGCTATTTAGAGCAGTAGATAGATATGAGCATTTCCAAATCTGAACTTCACTATAATGTTGTATCCACCTTGAATGTTTTCCTTATTCCCATCCACCTATGCCCATTTTGCCTGTGCTTCAAAGTTTCATTCAAATTCACCTTCCTTCATGCACCTTTAGCTGGCCACCTTGTCCCTCATTAAATGTTTCTTCCATGTGGCTTCAGTTATCATCTCTTTTCAAATAATTACCAAGTCATTTTAGCAATCATTTGCCAAATCCTGTCATTTCCCCGCTACATCTCTCAGATATGGACTCTTCTCTCCATTTTACATTGTAGTTCAGCCCCTCATCACTTCCCATCAATGACATTTAAAAAGGTTCAAGAAACATAGTTTTATTTATATATTTATTATATATTTATTATTTTATTAAGAAGGCAAGCAGGTTATTAACAAAAAGAATGATCATTTGGCCGCCTCTCTTAGACCAAAGATGCCTAATAGTGGTGGGGTCACAGTTCTTTGTAGAGGAGAAATTGCCAGGGATGCCTACTCCACTCTGATAGGTTAATCAAAAGGGAGGTGGACTATCTTTGAGGTCACTTAAATCATGGTCAGAGACATCAATTTCATCATCACCTTCTTATAATAGGGAGAATCAACGTTTTCCTCGGACCTTTCTGAGCGAACATGATGAACAGGAATACAATTAGCCCAAATTTGGAATTTCATTTTCCTGTCTGATTAGATATTGGCCTGGGTAAATCCCTAAGAGATATTTCCCACACCAGTTGGTTTCTGAATGAAGAAGTAGAAAAGGGGGAAAACTTGGTCCTAATATAATAATTAGTTATTAAAGAGAGAAATATTCATTTCCCACAATCTAGACTATTGCAATAACCTTCCAGTTGTTTCTTTCTACTCTAATCTAATCCTCCACAAAGATGCCAAAGCAGTTCTAAAGTACAAGTACCCCATGCCATCCTCATATTCAATAAAATATGGTATTCAATAAAATATGGTATTTAAACCTTTTCACACCCTGGCTGCTTCCTATCTTTCTAGGTTTCTTGCAAATTTCTCTCTTCCATAATATATATAGTTCTGCCATACAGATTTCCTCACCCTTCCTCACATGATACCCCATTTCTCATCTCTGTGCCTTTGAACTAGTTGTCACTTAGCCTGAAAAACAAGACTCTCCCTCTTCACATCAATCACTCAAGATTCCTTAGTTCTTCTTAGTTCACTTGCTATAAGGAGGTCTTTTGCAGTCTCCAAAGCTAACAGTGCCCTCTCTTTTAGATTACTCTTCCTCTATTATGCATATGTCTTTAGATATTATTAATGTTTCTTGTCTCTCCCATTAGAATATAGACTTCTTGAGGGCAGGGATAATTTTTCCTCTTTCTTCTTATCCCTGGAGCTTTGCAGCAGTACCTGCTTCTAGTAAGTGTTTAATGCTTGTTGATTAATTGATTTAGAGTTGAAAAGGACTTTGGAGATAATTTAATTTCCCATAGTCCTATTACACATGTGGTCTCTATCATTCATTTAATCATATGCTATGTTACATTGTTGTCCATTTCATGTGACTGTCTCAGATTGCTTCTTGGACTCTAAGCTTCTTGAAGGCAAGACTTGTAATATTTTTTTATTTCACCCTCTAATTTTTCCTAGTATGTGACAGAAGGTAATATTGTATTTGTTTAAAGAATAATGAAATCAGGGAAAGAGAAAAGGAGTCACCATGTAGTATGGTGTCTTGGTTCTCCTTCTGACCACTACTCAGTCTTGTTTGTTGGATCCTTTGCCGGATCATGCCCTCTAATCATAGGTGTCCCACAGGGCACCTCCTGAGCCCCTTGCTCTTCTCTATTTCACTTGATCTCATCAGCTAATTGGCTAATGATCTAATTGTCACCTCTATAGTGGTTATTCTAAAATCTACCTATCCTGCCCCAACCTCTTTGCTTACCACTAGTCTTGAATCTCCAACTGCCTTTCAGATGTCTTGAATTTGACGTTCAGTTGTTGTGCATTTGTTCCAGTCATTTCCCACTCTTCATGACTCCCTTGGGATTTTCTCGGCAAAGATACTGCAGTGGTTCACTGTTTCCTTCTCCAGCTCATTTTTAAAGATGAGTAACTGAGGCAAATAGGGTTGAGTGACTTGCTGGGATTACACAGCTAGTAAGTGCCTGAGGCTAGATTTGAACTCAGGAATATGAGTCTTCCTGGCTTCAGGCCCAGCTTTCTATCCACTGCACATCTCTCAAATACACTGCCTTCTCTCCTTTGATGTTGTCAGCATTCTGGTGCAGGTCTTTATCACCTCACATCTGGACCATTGCATTAGCCTGCTGGTGGGTTGACCTGCCTCAGGTCTCTCCCCACTCCAGTCCATCCTCCAAATGGGCACTTAAAGTGATTTTCCTAAAGCATCAGTAAAACTGTTACCTTCCCACCAATTCACTATGGCTCCAATGGCTCCCCGTGACTGCCAGGATCAAATACAAAATCCTCTACTTGGCATTCAATGACTTTTATAACCTAGCCCCTTCCTACCTTTACAAGTCTTCTTATACCTTACTCCCTTCAATCCAGTGACACTGACTTCCTGGCTGTATCTTGAAGAAGGCACTCTTTCTCTTGACTCTGAGCATTTTCTCTGCCTGTCCCCCAGCCTGGAATGCTCTCCCTCCTCACATCCACCTACTGGCTTCACTGGCTTCCTCTAAATCCCAACTAAAATGTCATCTTTACAAGGAACCTCTTTCTACCTCTGTTTATTCTAGTACTTTCCCTCTGCTAATTATTCCCTATTAATCCTATGTATTATTTGTATATATTTGTTTGTTTTTATCCTCATTAGATTGTGAGCTTCCTGAGGGTAGGAATTGTCTTTTCCCTCTTTTTTGTGTCCGCAGCACTAGCATAGTGCCCAGTGCATAGTATGCTCTTCAATATTTACCGAGTGAGTGATTCTGGTTACTTTCTAGTTCATCACATTATTACCAGCACAATATTTCTCATTCTCTCATTAGCTGGAAAATACCGGTTGGTGAAGATGTTGGGAAAAGACAGAGAGATTCTTCAAATAGGAAATTTAGTTCTCCTAATATACAAATGGAAAATTGGTGGATCCCTAGAGCAGTAGAGTTCTAAGCCTCATTGCTGAGGTGTCTGCCCTAAGTTTGCCACAAATATAATGAACTCTTAAGGTGAAGGGGAGGGAAGAAAGAGTGAACTATTTAAGGAATGGCAAACTAGTCCAGATCGAAAACAGAGCAGGTCAAAACTTATTTGGCTTTTCAGCGGCAGTTTCGGCCCATGAAAGGAGTCACCATGTAGTATGGTGTCTTTGTTTCAGCTCGGGTAAGATAGTGAGCCGAAGTCTCACAAACAGATGAAGAATTCCATTAAAATTGTCCAAACGCTGGAGTGAGGACTCCTGGATTCAAACCTCAGCTCCTATAGTGACCAACATTATTAAGTGAAGTGGGAAAAGCCCAGAGGTCTTTAGTCTAAGGAATCTTCAATTCTTCCTCTGTGAAGTGGGTGCAACATTTTTACCACATACCTTCCAGGACTGTTTTAGGATTTGTAAAGTATAATAGAAATGTGAATTATTTTTTGTTATTGTTCCCATCACTACAACTTTTTTTGTAGAAGTTAATGTTTATATCTCTTGATGTTTGTCAGTTTCATAAAATTTTTTTTAAAAAGACAATCCCTGAAATGTTAGATATGTCAAGAACCAGTGGTTTCATCTCAGCTGGACCCCCTCCACCAAGGCACCTTACCTATCTTTACATTATAGCCTTGGAGAGCTGTCTGAGCCTCAGAGAGGAAAAGTGAATTGTCCGTGGTCGCTAGTGTCAGTGGTAGAACGTAAAGTGAATTCTTGCTGACTGCAAGGCTACCACTCTACGCAATTCTATGCCTCCTCTCCAAAAGTGAAAAAAACCCACAGAAGCAATAAAACAACTTTCAAATAAAATATTTTACAGATTTAGATTTCAAAGATTTATGTGCCATCTAAAATCTAAGTTGTTAGAATCCATGAGGTCACTGATAGAATTTTATCCTTCAAAACGTTGCCATTTTGATTTGTGCCAAAAGGTGGCAGTAGTAATCTTATATTGCATTTGGTTAAAAAAAAAAAAAAAGCATTAAGTATTTAGTTCCATTGAATAAAATTCTCTTCTCTCCTTGCCCATGTGAACTGAGTTTATGATTTCATTTTTTCCAGAATTTGTTTCCAAGCTGTACAAGTGAAAATGGAATAAGTGTTTGTTCACAAAGTCTAGATTCTCTGTGTAACAGACTAAGTTTGGAGACATACTTTATGCAGGACATCACCAAAAATTTTCCTTTTCTTCCTCTTTCATTTTAGGTTCAGTAAAAGCACCTGCAAAAACTGAAGATCTTATTCAGAGTGTCTTAACAGGTAAAGTAAAAATGCCCCTACTCAGAGCTCCCTGCTTTATACTAAGGTAAAGGCATGTGTACGTGTGCATACCCAGATTTGTTCATTTGTTTGAATATTCCCTTAACATTCTGTCATTAGGAAGGAAACTTATAACTTTATAAACACCAGTTTTAGTACCATCTAAGAATTAGATCAATGACAAAATTATTGAGGAATGGCTCAAAATCAGAGAGTATCTTGGGCCCCAGAATAATGACTCATTAAATAGTAACATCTGTTTTCTAATAGAAACTACTGAAATGCTTTTCCATTAAAGCCTTCCTCTGATATCTCATTGTAGCATGGAGGTGACCCAGGAACACAAAATCTGGCCAGTCCAGCCAAGTGTACTGTATTATCTTTCATGTGAAGACTTGAGTACTGTAGCTAATTTTGAAAAGTCTTTTCTCCAGCCTGAATGTAGGAACTTTTTTTTTTTTTTTTGCTATAGCAACTCTTAAAGACCATAAGTGGTCTTTAATTTATAAATAAGTCATAGGTACACTGCAATCTTCATTGACAGAGGCAATACTGACTATAAAGAAATCACAAACTCTTAAAGTATTGAAATATAAAGTTTAAAATAACCATGGATGAGTGATTGGCCACAACATTAACCACAATTGGCCCAAGTGACCTCAGTAGACCTATTACAGAACTAACAACAGTTGGCAGTTGGAAACACAGAACAATATGTTCTTTTGATAACAATCATAGCTAAATGACATCTGAGAAATCTTCCAACTCTCAGATCCTATGAATATTCCTGTGGTACTTCTTTATCAGCCATAGAAGATGTACTTCCCACATTCCTACCTGAAACACTTTTAAGTGGATATTGGTAAACCTTTGGTTACCAAAATGTACAGGCTTATATTAGACAACTAAGAATTTACACGAAACGATATTAACCAGTTATAGAATCAGTCAGTTTTCATAATGATCAAGCTAAGCCCTAAAGAAGAGATGAAAAACATGTACCTCCTTCCTTTCTTTGCAGGCAGGGAGGAGACTATGGCTGTGAAACATTATATATATTGTCAGACTAGAATGATGTATTTGGTTGTTTTTCCTGAACTGCTTTTAAGAAATGACTAGCTAGATAGGAGAGAGGAAGGAAGGAAACAGTGTCTAAATACCAGGTGCACAAAGTGCTTTGCAAATACCTCATTTGACCGTCACAACAACCCTGCTAAGTTGGACTGTTTTATAGTTTTATAATTGAAGAAGCTGAGAGAGAGATTAAGTGACTTGTCCAATGTCTCACAATTAGTGTCTGAGGCCAGAGTAGAACCCAGTATTTCCTGACTCCAGGTCCAGTGCTCTATCTCCTATGCTATCTAGCCTCAACTATATTTAATATATTTATTTAAATACATTCTAAAGTGAAAGTGATATAAAAATAAAATGTAATAATGAAAATTTTTAAAGGGCACACATAAAAAATCATAAGTTAATTTAAACCCGAGAGATAATAAATAAAGGTGCCTACTTTCCCCTGCAATATCTCTATAGAAATAGACTTGAATAATATACAGATTTAAGCTGTGAAATAAAATGATAAACCATTGAAACAACCAACAAAAAAATCTATGAAACAATTTTTCAATTCAGGATTTCAGAGCAAATATTTTTGATCCAGAAACAACGGGATAAACTTTAAAAGCGTCCCTAACTTTACAATCATATGTATTCCTGATAGTAATATATTTGGGTTCAGAGGTGGTTTATATAACCTTCATCACTATTTCCCCACTCACCTGCCCACATAAGCAGACATGCGGAAAGGCTGGAGCCACCTTCAATTCATTTGATTCAACAACAATGTATTAGGTACTTCCTATTTGTCAGGTGCTGTGTTAGGTGCCAGAGGTACCCAAGTGAAAAAGTTCCTGCCTGTATTTTCCTGAGATCATATAAGGTATTCACAAATAAAAATATAAAATTATAGGAGGTGCCTCATAACCAGGCAGATCAATAAAGGCTTGGTGTATAGCAAGAGGCACATGAATTTAGCCTTGGGGGGAACTAAAGATTGGAAGAAAATGGAGGTTAAAAAGCAGTGTATTCCACCTATGGGGCAAAGCCTGAGCAGTGGTCTGTTTTGGGTGCAAATTTCTTCACTGGATTTTTCATAATGTCAATTACTCTGGTATCAACCTATTTTCCATTCTATAATTAACTTTCTTTCCATTTACATTATTATTAATGTCACAAAAATGTCTGATTTATTCAAAAGCTACATTTAAAAAATATTTTCAATATTACACCCTGAATATTTTAATCTAGGGCCACAAAAATAAATAGAAATAAACTGATAACAGGTCCACATAGTATCATTCAGAATATTTTAACAGCAGCACTCCAGCTTATCCAAAGATTTTAATTCCTTGGATATATATTCTGCAAAATAACACTGGTCCACCTTTCTTAGATCCCCAAAAGAAAGAATCAGACCCATTACTATATTTGGGTTGAACGCTCCTAAAGCATGTCTTTTTAGTTACCTGCTACTGTGTTTTTTGCAGATGTGGAAGCCCAGACAATTGAGGAGTTAAAGCAACAGAAGTCTTTTGTTAAACTTCAGAAGAAACATTACAAAGAAATGAAAGACCTTGTGAAGAGACACCACAAGAAAACCACTGACCTCATCAAAGAGCACACCACAAAGTACAATGAAATCCAAAATGATTACTTGCGAAGGAGGGCTGTCCTAGAAAAAAATGCAAAAAAAGACAGCAAGAAGAAGTAAGTTGGGTGAATGTCCTTTCTTATTTTAACACCAAAAATCTAGGACCAGTAGCATGATATTTGAGATTGTTGGATGCTTAATTCTAAGAAAAGACGATCTAGTAGGGTTGGAAAGAACTTTGAATTCAGAGTCAGAGGACTGATGTTACATAACTACCTTTGTGACCGTGGGCAAGTCTCTTGAATTATTTAGACTTCAATTACCATTATTGGACTACATGCTCTTTGAGGTTCCCTTCAGCTCTAGATTTCTGATTGTACTAGAAAATAATCCGTTCTGCCCCCTACGGCCATCACCCATCATCCTCAGTTTAGTCTCCTCTGATGGGATGAGGTATGAAGATCAAATAATATACCCTATATACGTTAGGGCAACTAGATGGCATAGTTAATAGAGTTCTGGGCCTGGAGTGAAGAAGACTCATCTTCCTGAATTCACATCCAGCCTCAGATACTTACTAATTGTGTGATCCTAGACAAGTCACTTAACCCTGTTTGCCTCAGTTTCCTCATCTGTAAAATGAGCTGAAAAAGGAAATGGCAAACCACTCCAGTATCTTTGCCAAGAAAACCCAACATGGGATCACTACAACTTGGAGGAAACTGAAACATCTAAACAACAACAAAATATGCATTACTTTAAATACCTTTAGCCACTGAAATCCTTGTGGCTGAATTTTGCTTTGAGAACAGCTGGTAAACACAGGAGTCAAGTAATACTGGTTTAAACCAATGAAGTGTCCTATGATAGGACGGTAACTAATAGTGGAAAACTTTTGCATTCTTTTTCCGTAACTCTTTGTTCAATACTTTCCATATTTTGGGGGTTGCCAGGGAAAGGATGATTAATTGTCTATAAACTGTACTCAAGACTCTTCTGCCTAGAATATGTGAGGTACCTTAGATACCAAAGATAGGTAGGTCATGCAGTGGATAGAGTGATGAGCTCATCTCCCTGTGTTCAAATCTGGCCTCAGATACTTACTAGCTCTGTGACCGTGGTTAAGTCATTTCACCCTGTTTGCCTCAGTTTCCTCATCTGTAAAATGAACTGAAGAAGGAAATGGCAGATCATTCTGGTATTTTTGCCAAGAAAGTCCCATATAGGGTCACAAAGAGTTGGATATGATTCCAACAAATGCACAAAAACAACAACCTTAGACCCCAAAAAATGCAGATGTAGTTTATCTATTCAATGAAAGATTTTTCTGCTAAATTTGAGTGTTTAGTCTTAAATAGCAAGGGCTAGATAAATTTACTAATGTAGTTTTCAGTTCTTGTGGAATTCTATTGCACTTTGAATTTATTTTAATCACTCTTACAAGACACATAATGCAAATTTATAATCTATGCTATTGTGTAAGGCCAGTTTCCATAAACAATATTCATTTTTGTCAAAATCATTTATTACATTCAGTCTTGAAAAGGAAAATGGAAATAAAAATCTAGTTTCCTGATAATGAAAAATTGTTGGTTTCATCATGGCCCAAACACATTCCTTTTTTTCTCAGAAGTCAAATTTTATTTCAAGTATTAAAAAACAAACAGTTTAGGAAATTAAATGTAGATTTTTTTTTTTTACAAAGTAAGAGTATCGTTTTAGACTCACTGTATTTTAGCAGTGCATTTTATTTCCAGCTAGAGATCCTCAGTGGATTACATTCTCCTTAGATCATTAGTCTAATTGTTGCCTATAGCTACAGAATACAAATTACTAGGCTTTTTTTGTAAGTAGACTTCCTGAATGTTTCTTGGACTGAAAAAGTACAAATGGAAAGGCATGGCACAATCAAAGACTGTCCGTGATCTGAATAACTTTGTTAGAGGCACATGTGGAATACATTTTGTACTAACTGAAGTTTCAGTTTGGAGATATTATTGTCACACATATTGAAAATGCCCTAAAGGTCTTGGCTTACTTAGTTGGCATTGAAAATTGAAGTGCTGTTTTCCTGCTGCTAAAGCTTCTGTGCTCTACTTCAGTAAGATTAATAATTAGAGAGAGATATCATTCTGAATCTTGTTATACCAGATTTGTGGTGAAATGGGTCCCATGCTGTCACATGAAACCTGTAATTTGGCCACACTCTCATATGAAAAATATGAAATGACCAATGTGCTTCTCTAAATTAAAAACAGATGTCCTGAGCTTAGTTCTATCAAAGTCTCTTAATATAGATGAACAGTATAAATTTTCTTCTAGTCATTATCTGTTAGCACCATTGACAAAAATATTGATACAAAACTGGATTCCCTTACAGCTAAGTCTTTACCTGTACACTTTGGAAGGGGAGAAAAAGCCTATTAACATTAGCTTCTCCTATGTTGCAGTAGTCAGGAGGATCTGAGTTGAAATCTCACTTCAGGCACTTGACACTCACTAGCTGTGTGACCTTGGGCAAGTCACTTAACCCCAATTGCCTCATCCTGGGTCATCTCCAGTCATCCTGATGAATATCTGGTCACTGGATTCGGATGGCTCTGGAGGAGAAGTGAGGCTAGTGACCTGCACAGCCCTCCCTCACTCAAAACAAAGTCAGTGCAAGTCATGTCATTGTTTCTCTGATGGCATGGTTTTCTTTGGCAACGAAGGACAAACACACACATACATTTAGTTCCAAATTTTCTTCTCCTCTTTGAAGAAAAGTCCTGCCCTAACAGGCTGCCTGGTACCAGTTTATCCAAGTAAATGAACTGTCAACATTCCAGTTGGGTCGCTGTGTTGACAAGCATAGAAATACCGTTCCAAAGTGTTGGTCATCCTGGGCAGCTGTTTATTCATCACTCTCAGAGTGGCCCTAATTTAAAGTGGCAAAAGAAGTATCCTGTCAGCCTCTTCTCCAACCTGCTCTGTTCCTGTCTGTTATATTTGTACAAAAAATACAAATGTCAGAAAAATGAACCCACATTTCCAAGCAAAACCAACACTTAGGAATCATTTGTTTGCATTCTTTAAAACATTCTGCAAACATGTCAGCCTCCCTATTAAATCATCTTCATCTCTTCACTTGCACCTAAGTGTCTTGACAAGCATAACATTTTGGCACTGTGGCATGGTAAAGGCTGATCTCGAGATCTGGAAGACCAGAGTTCAAATTCTAACAACCTTCAAAGTAACTCATTTTCTGGATGCCTCAGAAACAGCCTGGAATTTGTCTGCTATGTCTTAGATGGATGTAAGAATCCCCCCACTAATGAATTCACATATTCTCCATATATTTTTAAGGGGAAAGTAGCATCATCATCCTCATCATCAAAGCTAACATTTATATAATACTTCCTATGCCAAGTACTGTGCTAAGCACTTAATGATCACTATCTCATTTGATGTTCACAGAAACCCTGGAAGATAGGTGCCATTATTATCCATACTTTACAGAGAAGGAAACTGAGGCAAACAGAGGTTAAGTGCCTGAGACTAAATTTGAACTTAGTTCTTCTTGACTGCAGGGTCTGTACTCTATCCACTGTACCACCTAGCTTTATAGTAAGCCTTTAATAAATGACTGACTGACTGAATTTTCCAAGTGAACCTCATGAGCTTGTTTTTGCAGATCTGAACCCAGCAGCCCTGATCATGGTTCTTCAACAATGGAACAGGACCTTGCTGCCCTGGATGCAGAAATGACACAGAAGCTGGTAGAATTAAAGGACAAGCAGCAGCAGCAGCTCCTGAATCTGCGGCAGGAACAGTATTATAGTGAAAAATATCAGAAACGAGAACATATCAAGTTGGTAAGTTGGAGAAGCACAAGATAATTTCAGGGCAGCTATTTATTAAAACCAGCCACAGAGTTGAGATCCTTCATTATTGGGGCTAAAATCTTCCCCTGCCTACATTTTTTGGGATCACAAAATTTAATCATTCATTTCAACAGATGTATTAAATACATATTATGTATTATATATAATTTAATTAAATAAATTTGATGTATGCAACTAAATACATATTATATAGATAACTGAATACATATTACATATTATTAAAACACTACATGTCCTAGGAGTTGAGCACTTAAAATCAAATGTGGATATTGTATGTGTGTGCTTCTAGACATGTGACTGTTTTCTAAGAGGAAGGTGATGAGAAGGAAATCCTCTCTTCCCATGCAGATAAGCACTTTCTCTGTAATATTTATTCTTAGCAGCCTGGGTCCCAGAAAGGGTGATTATGCAGGGTTACGCAGTAAGATTGTGTGTCAAGAGGTAGGAATGATCCCGAGTCTAACTGGCTTCAGGACCAGCTCAGTATCCACAATACAAGGAATGATCCTCATGTGAGGATATGACCTAGAAACAGATGACCACAATATAAGGCAGAGTGGGATAGAGGCAAAGAGAAGACTCTGACAAAATGTTCTAGGAAAATTGGAGGAAGAGGTCACTTTCCACTGGAGTTTGCAGAGTAAGAGAGAGCACCTGAGTTAGGCCTTGAAGCCAGTATTTGAGGAGGAAAAATTGAGAAGGAAATGAGTTCCAGGCACCACATGTAGGTTAATACATGTCTTTGTCAGAAGTGAACCCATTTACACGTACTGGTTTCAAAGTGATATCAGATGACTATACATTTGTTACAAGAGTTTTCTTTTTCTTTTCAATGGGTAAGGGGATTGGGAAGGGAGAAAAAATAGATTTTTTTCATTAAAAAAACAAACTTAAATATTTTTTAAAAATGCAAATTGGTATCAGAATGTGAGGCATTTAGCGTGGAGAAGAGACAACTTATGGGTTGCATGCTTACCTGTCTGAAAATATTCGAAGGACCATCCTTCAAAGAAGGGTTAACCATAATGAACCTAAATCCAAAGGAAGAACTAAGACCAATGTGTGTAAATCACAGGTTTTAGTTAAACAACTTAACATTTTTTAAGCATCCATCATGTTCAGGGCAAGCCTCTAAGCCAGGAAGATATGGGCTCGAGGTTCATCTCTGACAAATACTGACTGTGTGACCTTGGGCAAGTCACTTAACTTCTACATGCTGTAAGGACCTCTCTTAAACCTATAAAGTTTGATCTGTATCAATAGAAGGTGTTTATCTCATCCAGGAGTTGTCCATATAAGTGAAAGCACAGCTCCAATCCCCATGCCTATATAGAAGGCACTGTGCTAGCCACAAGTGTTATAAAAGCAAAAATGACACCGTTCTCCCCCCTGGAGGAGCCAACATTTGACTGAGAAATTCTGACATGTACACAGATAGTACATGGAAATTTAAGAAGGAAATGGGTATTAAAAATTTGTTGAGTGACAAGGAGAAAGTTGCGAAAGGCTTCTCTTGAATACTTAATATTATTCGATACTTATTTAATATTAAGTTTATTTATTTGTTTTATTTAATTATTAATTATTTAATACTATTCATTACTGTGCTATATACTGATAGCACAGTGAGGAGATGGAATATCACATTTGCAAAAGAGCTTATAATCTAGTTTGACTGAAACACAAATGTGACCAAAGGAATAATATTATGTAAGCCTAGAATGGTAGAACTCCTTAACATTTAGAAGTAGAAAAGACTTGATGGTCTCTTTCATGGGGCAGTGAGTTTCTTGTCACTGGAGGTATTACAACAAAGGCCCTCATAGTGATTATAAATAGGTAACTGGCTAATGATTTTTTTTTTAAATAACACAATTCCGAACTTAAAGTAGCTAGCAGTTCAATATTTTTGCGTTAGCTCTCCATTTTTAGTTACTCCCTATTGGCAAATGGACAAAACAATTTTTCACTCAAAAACAAGGTTATTCTAAGTGGTATAGGAATCCCAAAACCATATGTACTGGTGGGAGCAATATGTCACCTGGGGATTGGTTTTGCTTTTCCTGGCTCAATAAATCTCAACTCCTTTGCATTACATTGCTGCACTTTCTCCCTATATTTTTGCTCCTTTCTCCTGGAACTAAGTCTGATGGGTTTCACAATAGCAAGCTTGACATTGACTATTAGAGCCTCATGAAAGCCTGCCAGTAGATGGATGATAATGTTAGTTACATTATAATGCACCTGGTTGCCACTTTTTCCCTGTCATTCTCCGCATTCTTCTCTTTCAAAACATAAGTGTGTTTTGCTTGCCCAACTGGGAAACACTCATTCATCACACATGGTACATTATCATCTGTGTCCCCTTCCATCTCAGTTTGCAATGACTGAAATCAGAAAATCCACTAGTAATGCTGCTAAATAGGCAATCTCTTATCTAAATCATTCCTAAAAATTGATTATGCAAATCTCAAATGAAATTTTCTTGCCTATTATAAGAGCAAAATGGGTACAAATCTTCCAGACATTTCTACTGCAATGGCACATAGTTTGTTTTGATGATGAAATTAAAATATAATAAAAAAATGTATCTCCCTCAAATTCTGACAGTAACATAATCAGTTTATTCAATTTCTGTAGCCAAAGGTTTTTCCCCCCTAAGCTTATATATTTCTTTGTGCTTGAATTTAGGACTTCTTAGCCATATAACCTTTATTTGAAATTGAATCAAGTTTTTTTTCGGTGCATGATATGATTGTTCAGCACAAAACACTCCTGTTTTTCAAATGGCAAAATCTAGCTATGTTTTAAAAACCCTATTTAGAAGACTATTCCTAAGCACGATGCTTAGAATTCTGGTAGCTATCACTAGGTGAACAGATATCTATAAATGGGAGAATATAGGATCTTCTCAAGTTTAGATAAGAGAAGCATCGATAGTATGTATCGTTTTTTCTATAAACATAGAACTCATAATAACAGCACAGTTTAAGGATTACTGTTCTTGTTTACTCATATAAAAATATTTAATGAAATAAAAATATCTGATTACAAATAAAATAGTTTCAGTAAATCCAACTGTTATCAATCACCACTTAACTTTATCTTTCCTTTTCTATTGTCAGAAAAATCTTTAAGTTCTCTCACCTTTATTGCATCTAAAAGTTGTGGAATATCTGCCCTAAAAGGCCGTTAGCAGGTTAAGGAATAATAGCCCATACAAGTTTTTTCTCCAAAGTTAGCTAGCAGGCACTGATGTCAAGACTTCCTTGAACCATTCCTGTCTTCCTAATGAACTTCCATGGAAAATAGGCTGTCCTCTTATATTCGGGGAAAGCCTCAGTTTTCTCTATTCCTTCATTCCTGCAAGTTTCCTCTTTCAAATGAAAAACAAAATGAAGAAAAACAAAAACAAAAACAAGTCATTCTTCTTTTATATGTTAAAGTCTATCTCCAAGAAGACTTCTTAGCTGTTGGGAGAAAATTATTTCACAACCAACTTAGCTCATTTGATTTCATTCGTACTTAAGTAGCATCGTCTCATTTGCCTCATTCCTTAAAAAAATTTAAAAAATCTTTTCTGTTTGTTAAAAACATTTTTCCCTCCTCTGAGCATTTTAGAACAGAATTTCAGTTCATAAAGTGAGATATCCAGGGGGACATCATTGCAAATTGATGGGAAAATCACATTGGATTTGGTATGAAAGGACATGGGTTCTAATCTAGTTCTACAATTTACTTAAGGCAATTAGGTGGTGCAGTGGATAGAGCACCAGTGCAGGAGTCAGGAGGACCTGAGTTCAAATCTCACCTCAGACACTTGACTCTCACTAGCTGTGTGACCTTGGGCAAGTCACTTAACCCCAATTGCCTCATCCTGGGTCATCTCCAGTCATCCTGATGAAGATCTGGTCACTGGAATCAGATGGCTCTGGAGGAGAAGTGAGGTTGGTGACCTGCACAGCCCTTCCTCACTCAAAACAAAGTCAAGTGCAAGTCATGTCATTATTTCTCTGATGGCATGGTCTGCTTTGGCAACGAAGGACGAACACACATACACACAATTTACTTACTATGTGTTTAACCTTGGT
This sequence comes from Notamacropus eugenii, assembly GCF_028372415.1. Classification (NCBI taxonomy): domain Eukaryota; kingdom Metazoa; phylum Chordata; class Mammalia; order Diprotodontia; family Macropodidae; genus Notamacropus; species Notamacropus eugenii. The sequence goes on from NC_092872.1 coordinate 581,395,513, forward strand.
TAAACAATCCTCTCTGGCTCTCACCTGTAAAATGAAAAGATAGAACATGACTTCTAGGGTTGCTTCCAGGTAGTGTTATTTTCTACATAAATAAGTAGTCAAAAATTAATTCCATGAATTTCATCCATGCCAAAAGTTGTATTTAGGAATGGGAAGTAATATGGGGAAGGAGAATGCTGGCTGAAGAATTTAGAAACAATGAGAATAAAAAAAGCATTAGTCAACACATGAGGAGGGGGTTCAATAACTGGAGAGAATAGAGGAGTACTCCAATCATGAAAGATCAGAGGGATGATAGTCAAGAACTCTGGATTCAGTATATAGAAATAGGAGCTGGGCCAAGCGCTAAGCATTGGAATGACCCAAAGTTTTAAGAAAGTCAAGGAAACACCAGATCACAGTATTACATATCTAGACCCAAGGAACTTCAGAGAGCATCTACTCTAACTTCTCATTTTGTATAAGGAATCTGAGACTTCACAAGATTAAGTCATTTACTCAAATCCATAAAAATAATACAAGTCAGAGGTGGGATTGGAACTCAGGTCATCTGACTCTAGGGCCTCTGCTCTTTCCACAATGCCACCACACTCTCCTGTGAAGCTGAATGCATTTCTGGCAGTTTGCTCCAGGGAGTTTGCCTGTGCCAGGCCCCAAGGAAATGACTTTCACTTTATCTTGATGTTTACAGCTAATTTGAGACTTGTGACCTAATATAAAAACTCCGTGAGGCCACTGTGACTTGCTCATCAGCAAAACTGTCTCTAACAACTTTGACATTACAAGTATTGGGGCAGCCTCAGGATGGTTGTTGAGATGAGAACAGCAAGAGCATGGCGTTACTATGCCTGGCCCAGTTTGGGGAAACCATTAGCAATAAGTGTCACCCATCTTTCTACAATAACCCTTGGGGATAGAGTCAGCAAATGGAGTACTAGATCTAGATTCAGGAAAACCTAAGTTCAAATGCAACCTCAGATCCTTTCTCTTCTGCGAAATGGAGATAAATAATAGCACCTACCTCCCAGGGTTAATATTTGTAAAGTGCTTTGCAAATCTTAAAGTCTTATATAAATGCTAGGTGTTATTGTTAATACTATAATTATTACAGCACTTCCCTACTATTTGAGATGCTTCCTCTGCTTCTAACTTAGTGTTAAAGACAGTCTAATGAGGTATTATTTTTCTCTTTGCCTTGGCTGCAGCATTTGAAGCCTCTGCCTTTCTTTTCTGCACACAAGTTTGCCCCAGCTTCCAAAGGCATGTGGGATATAAATGAAAAAAGAGTCATGCAATATATTTCTTCAAGTCCAGGGGGAGCAAAAAAAAAAAAACCAAACAAACAACAAAACACCATAGCAAGTAATGCCCTGAATCTCACCAACAGTAAACATTTTTTTAAACCCTTAGAAAACACTTTCATATAAATCCAAAATGTTCAGAATATGTGTCACCCAAAAGGCAACCAAATCTTGAATAACATATGAGAATGTGTCTCTGAACAAGATACCCAACCCAACACTAAATAAGAAAGCAAATGTAATTAACACAGGATACCAACAAGTCTGGGAGGGGGTGACTAGACAAATTAACGATATTTTAGCTTCCAGACTTGTGTAGCCCATCAGACAAAGCCTTATTTTATTTAAGGCTCATGCACTCCAGATATAATGATCCATAAGGTAATGATCAAGAGAGAAACTGCCATATGATTTGATAATTTTTCACAATCGGTAAATAGTTTCTAACTCACCTGGCACAACTATGATGTAAAACAGACTTCAGATTTTACAGGAAATGTGTTTTAATGATTTTTTTCATACTCATCATAAAAAGGATCATTTGATGCAATGGTAGAGTGGAGAATGATGCTTGATATGGTGGAAAGACCACAGGCTTTGGAATCAAGAGAACCTTACTTCAAATCCTCCTTCTATCTAGGACCTACAGTGTGTGACCTTGAGCGATTTACTTGTTCTCTCTCTAATCCTCAGTTTGCTCATTCATAAAATGAAAGAATTGGACAAAGGGTTTTTAAGATCCTTTCTAGCTCTATATCTATGATCTGACAATTCTTCAAGCCCTAGGAGAGGCAGGAAGGCATAGAGAAGACACTGGACTAGACTAGACATCATTACAATTAGGTTCAACTCAGCTCTGCCACTAACGATCTTTGTATGCCTCAGTTTATTAATCTTTAAAATGGGAATAGCAGTACTTATTGTACTTACCTAAAAAGGTGATTGTGATAAAAGTACTCTATGAAATTTATAATATATAAAATTTTAAGCACTGTAGAGATGTGAACTAATTTTTTTTGCCATTACTCTAGATATTAATCCATCAATCTCACCATAAGCCCTCATGCAATTAACCTTAAAATTCCCTAATTTGAAAAGGGAATCAGTACAGTACCTTCACTATCCAGATCTTTATCATACCCTTCATGCTTTATCTCTGGCAAATATCACAGGCTAACTTTCTCCTACTATGGAGGACATTTTGAGCTCATTCTCTCTACCACAAGTTTGTGTATAATATGATGAAAGAAGATCTTGTGAAAAGTCAAGAGCTTACAAAAACATGTACACAGATGAATAAACAAAACATATATAAAAAGCAAACAAAAGAATTCTGGGAGAGTTGAGCACAGGCAGCTGAGGGCATCAGAAAGAACTCCTTATGCAGGAAATTCAAGGTTCCAGTACAGCATTTTGAATGAAATTAAAACTTAGAGGCAGCCTCATGATTCACTGGTAGTAGATAGAGCACTGAGCCTGGAGTTACTACCTGTGTGACCCTGGGCAAATCACCTAACTTCTAGCTTCAGCGTTCTCTTTTGTAATACAGGGATCATGACGGTACCTCCCTTCCAGGGTTACTGTAAGGGTCAAATGATATAACCTTATGTAAAACACTTTGCAAATTGTTAAGATCCATATAGATGAAAACTATTATTTATTAGGTGATGAAGAGGGAGAGCATTCCAGAATGGTGATAATCTATACATCAGATGAAATATCATGTATGGGGAATATGGAATATTAATTTTCATCATTATTATTAGTGGCATGTGCCACTGTGTTAAGTGCTTTACAAATATGATAACGTTTTGATCTAACCATAACAAAAGTGTTGTTATTGTCCAGTCATTTCAGTCATGGCCAACTCTTCATGATGCTATTTGTGATTTTCTTGGCAAAGATATTGGAGTGGTTTGCCATTCCTTCTCTAGTTCATTTTACACATGAACTGAGGCAAACAAGGTGAAGTGACTTGCTCAGAGTCACACAGCTAGTAAGTGTCTGAGAACAGACTTGAATTCAGTGAGGTGAGTCTCTGTGACTCCAGACCCAGCACTCTATCCACTACACTACCTGGCTGCCCAATAATAATAATATTAATAAAAATAGTAATAATAGCTAGCTTGTATATAGTGCATACTATATGCACAGGCTCCTTGCTAAGAAGTTTACAGTTATTATCTCATTTGATAACCCTGGGAGGGAGGTGCTATTTTACAGATGAGGAAACTGAGTCAAACTGAGTTAAGTGACTTGGCCAAGGTCACACAGTGAGTAAGTATCTGAGGCTGGATGTGAACTCAGGTCTTTCTGACTCCAGTTTGTCACTCTATCCATTGTGCCACCTAACTGTCACTAGTTTCCTAATGCTTCATAAATGAGTCTTCATTCAGTCATTCTCCTACCTTTCTCCAGAGCATTTGGCTTACTTGCTTTTAGAAAGGAGTACAAAAAACCATACTGACTTCCATCAAGACTACCTCTGTGATAGTAGAGCCATAAATTTTCCAGAAAGAGGACTTCTGTTATAGTTCTGGTTCTGACATTTTTAATTACCTGTGTAACACTGAACTCCTCCTGTAAATTCTGGGGCCTCTGTTTCCTCATCTTAAAATGAGAATTTGGACTAGATGATCTCTAAGGTCCCTATTAAGCGTTAAATATCTGTGATCTATTGATGCATCTAGAATGCAGTGGTAATCTCTTCTGTCCATAGATGGAACTTCTCTGGGACTCAGTTTTCTCATCTGCAAAATGGGAAGATTGAACTAGGTGACTCAGAAGGGCCCTTTTTTTGTACACTGGTTGTTACTGTTTTATTTATAACTGAAATGTGGATGGAACTTTGAGTTAAAAAATAATATATTTTTTTTTCTCTGAGACTAATTACATTTAGAGATAATCCAGAGAAGTGATTAAAACTTCAGCTAAGAAAATAAATTCGGAAATAGGTTTGAAACTTTTAACAGTGTAGGAACTTAAGACAGTTGGGAGAGAAGGAATTCTGTTTACAGTGAGAATTCCAGGAATGGAATTCCCATGGCCTAATGGTTTGTTTAGTTTGCCTCCCCTGGAATTTCCTGACTCATTGCATGTGTTTGTCAAGCCGAGGAGCTGAGGCAACACATTTCATACAAAGTAAAAACAGCAGCCATGGCCCTTGTCTCTGTGTCAAGGAGGACCCTTTTTCTGGGTATACCTACTTTTACTTTAAATGAATTTATCTTTAGAGTCAAATCCCATTACACAGCACCTTCCTCCAGATATTTGGCTCTGCACTGTAGGTTTGGACATTTCATTTTCTATTACTCCCAAATGATAAACTTTTCTGTTTATCTTTTACCTTCTACACTAAAGCTAAAAGCTCTATTTATAAGGGTCTCTAGGTGGAGTAGTGGATAGAGTGACAAGCCTGACGTCAGAAAGGCTCCTGAGTTCAAATCTGACTTCAGGAGGATTTCAGGGAAGCCAGGAAGAAGAGATGAAATATATTTAAAATTTGAATGTCAATATTTTTGATTGTGCTACATTTGGAATCTTTGAATATTAGAGCTTAAAAAAAATCCTAAAGTTCGTCTCATCTAACCCCATCAGTTAAAGAAGAGAAAGTGGTTGGTGCTCATTAGTTCTCTGATTTTGTTTAGCTTTATATGGTTTTGTATTTATTTGAAGTAAGGGAACCCAGTAGTATCACACCAATGCCATTTAGTACCCATTTGACTAACTGTGCAAGACATTTAGCCATCTAGGGACCTTAGTTTCTTCATCTATAGAAAGATGGGGTTGGATTACTTGATTTTTGAGGTCCTTTTCAGCTCTAAGTCTATGACCTTATGATCATCTTGAGGGCAGGTTCCACATCTCATTTTTGTCTTTGTTTTCATAAGACCTAGCAGAATTATCTACACATAGTAGCTGTCCGATGAATGCTTAAAAGTGCACAGTACCTGGCATGTAGTAAGCATCCAATAAAGTTTAGTGGTAGTGTTGAATTAAATGGATTCATTTTGTTGTTCAGGCATTTCAGTTGTGTCAAACTCTTGACTCCCTTTGGAGCTTTCTTGACAAATTTACCAGAATTGTTTTCCAATTCCTTCTCCAGCTCATTTTACAGATGAGAAAACTGAGGCAAACAGGGTTAAATGACTTGTCCCCATAGCTAGTAAATATCTAAGGCCAGATTTGAACTCAAGCACATGAGTCTTCCAGACTCCAGCTCTGGTGCTCTATCCACTGGGCCATGTAGCTGCCCTGAGGCCAAATGACATAAAGTGACGAGTACAAGATTAAAAGGTTAGTTAAATAGAAACCTAGAAGGATTAAGGTTTCTAGAATCCCAGTTCTGTGCTCTTTTTAATTACAATTTTTGATACTGTAATGTTATTTTAATTAGCTATTTGTTAAGGGATGATGTTGTAATATTATCCACATTTTGTAAGATCTTAGGGAGAAAGTTGACATTTACATTAACCAAGTTTTTATGACAAGAAAAATAATTACAATCAGTTGGAATTTCAGTGAATCAAACTACTTGCATCCAGTAAGAATTTTATTTAGTATATTCCTTTTTTTTCTTCTTCTTTTCTTGTTAAAAAAAATCCTCAAGGGTAATTAAACACTCAGATATACATGACTGTAGTGTCAAGGTTTTGAAACGAAACATGAAAAGCCAGAGCTTCAAAGGCTGTGTGACTGTGGGAAGTTTTTAATAATAAATAGACAGATATGAAAGACATAAAAGTTGAGTATTGGGGAGAATAAGAGTGGCTGCCTTTTTTTAAAGTTTAACCTTTGTCTTTTTTTTTTTTTTTGAGAGGGGGAAAAAGAAGATAAGAAACTTCCTAAATTGGAAATTCAATTTCCTCTAGTGATATTTGTCTTTTAAAAGTACCTTGCCATTCTCAAAAATGTCAAAAAATTATTTTCTGTTCAATAAATGAATGATTTTTGACAAAAGTCAAGTCTTAATGGGGTGCCATGTTGGATAATGTTTTTAGTATTGCCCCAAAAGGGAGACATACTTACAAAAAAAATAGAAACTGAAAAGAGAAAAAAATGTTTTGGGGGAATGATTAACATTTAGAACTTTGGCTTTTTTCCTATTCCCCATAATTATCCTTCCTCAGAGATTCTGCAAACTTACTAGATTCAAACTATGTTTTCAGTCTTTTATGGATTGAAAGACCAAAATATAATCTACCACAGAAAATTCTCCCTGGTTCTGTTCCCCTTACCCCTCATCCACTCTACACACAAAACTGGATTTTTTAATCCAGTACGGTTGACCATGGAGATGAAGACAAACTAGGATTGATTTTTAAGAAAGGCCAAGAGTTTTGATGTTGTGTTATTGTTTCTAAAAGATTAAAAATGTTTGACAAAGGAATTGGGGATGAATTATAGAGAGAAATGTAAAATAATGGAAATACTTTTTTATTTTCTAGGAGCCCAATGAATTTAAACAGCGGGATAAAATTAAAATAGATTTACTGTGTTTTTTTCTGGTTTATTAACATATTCTCTTGGGGAACTACATGCTCATTGTCATTATTTCGCTGTTATTGCTATCTTTTTAAAAATACTTTCCCCATAAAGAACTATGATAATGGTAACAGTAATAGCTTACACAAATATAGCTCTTTAAAGTTGGCAAAGTATTTTCTATTTGGTCACCGATTAACGTGAATAAAGATTTAAGGTTCTTGAGGGTATGTTGACTGCTAAGTCACAGTCAAAAACAAGCTTGCTTAATCTTTTAATGCAGTCTCTTCCTTAGATTAGTTAAATAATTGCTTATTTTGTACAAAGTATTATACATACATATGTGTGTATAGGCACACATACCTGTGTGTCTGTGTGTACGTGTGTGTGGTGCACGTTTGTGCCAGGCATGGGGATAAGTACTGGGACACAGAGAAAGCAAAAACATAGTTCCTGTGCTCAAGGAGCATGTATTCTAATGGAAATAATATGGAAATAACTGTATACATACAAGATAGCTATATTGTATATGGGAAATACAGAGGAAAGGCACTAGCAGTGGGGGATACTAGGAAAAAACTAATTGTGGTTTTATTACCTAGGTTTTCTTTTACTCTCTCTTATCTTGAGGCAAACCAGTTACCAATTAAAGTCACATTAAATTTTGCTGTTTAGCAACATATTCTTGGAAATAATGACATATTACTAGAATTAAATGTCTTAGAAAATCTATAATATTAATACTGCTAAGTAAAACCAGTAATACAGTGGCCTCATCTAAAAGTGCATGTAACATTTCCCATCTGTAACATTACCATTCCTCTAACACACATATTATCTATTTTAAAAAAGAAAAAATTAAACCTCTATTTTCTCTCCTTTTAATCTCCCACTCCATTGGTGGGAAAAAAAAAAAAGAAGAAAAAACACATTTGTTGCAACATCAACAAATAATCACAGCCAAGCAAAATTAATTTCCTCAGTGATATAAAATATACATTTTATATAAGATTTATATGTGTATATGTATGTATGTATGTGCACTCATTATTATATTCTAATCAGGGAAGAAGACAACACATAAAAAGGGGCTGAAAGGAGATGAGGGATGAATGAACACAGTCAATACAGGATCAATGTAAAGAAAGTAATCCTCTCCTGTTTCTTTCCTTTCTTTTGCAGCCACATTCCTAAGAAAAAGGTCATCTAGACTCATAGACACTAATTTCTCATTTCCCATTCATTTCTTAACCCTAAGTTTATAATTTGGTCTCTGACTTAGTCACTCAACCAACTTAGTCACTCAACTTTCCACTTATGGATAGTTCTAATTATAAGGAAGATTTTTCGTACTAGATGTAAAATTTCTTCTTTGCAAATTTTATCCATGTTCCTCTCTTTGCCTGGTGAGATCTCTTGATCTTGATCAATGTCTCTTGTAAACCTTTCAAATATTCAGTGACTGATTCCGTGACTTATCATGTCCTACTTTAAGCGTTCTCTTCTCAAAGCTAAATATCCCTATTTATTTCAACTCGCTTGGATACATCTATAAATGTGTGACATGCATCATATTATGACACATACATGTGTATGTGTGATAATCTCTAGGCTCTTCACAGACCCTCAATATAGATGTCCTTCTCAACTCCTAACTCTCTTTCAATAGTTATTTTACTCTCTGGTTCTAGAGTATCAGGGCAGTTTTCCTTGATAATTTAATGAAAGAAAATGTCTAGGCTCTTTTTTTGATCTTGGCTTTCAAGTAGTCTCATAATTTTGAAATTGTCTATCCTGGATTTATTTTCTAGGTCAATTGTTTGTCCAATGAGATATTTCACATTGTCTTCTATTTTTTCATTCTTTTGATTTTGTTTTGTAATTTCTTGGTTTCTCATAAAGTCATTAGCTTCCATCTGCTCCATTCTAATTTTTAAAGAACTATTTTCTTCACTGAGCATTTGAACCTCATTTTCCATTTGGCTAATATAGCTTTTTAAAACATTCTTCTCCTCATTGGCTTTTTGGACCTCTTTTGCCAATTGAGTTAGCCTATTTTTAAAGGTGTTATTTTCTTCAGCATTTTTTGGGTCTCCTTTAGGAAGCCGTTGACTCACTTTTCATGATTTTCTTGCATTGCTCTCATTTCTCTTCTCATTTTTTCCTCCACCTCTCTTACTTGATTTTCAAAATCCTTTTTGAGCTGTTTCATGGCCTGAAACTATTGCATATTTATTTTGGAGGTTTTGGATGCAGAAGCCTTGACTTTTTGGTCTTCCTCTGATGATATGCATTGTTCTTCCTCATCTGAAAGGATGGAAGAAAATACCTGTTCACCAAGAAAGTAGCCTTCTATAGTCTTATTTTTCCCCCTTTTTTGGACATTTTCCCAGCCAGTTACTTGACTTTTGATTCCTTTGTCAAGAGGAGGGTATACTCTGGGTAAGTTTTCAGCTCCTCCAAGGTGACACAATCAAGGGAGAGGAGTTTACTCTTCTCCTGGCCTGTGCTCTGGTTTGGGAGCAACCACAAGCACTCTTTTCTGCACAGGATCTGTGAGTAGAATTCCCTCTCCAAAGCCTCCACCAGCTCTACCAGGTCAGCCAGAGCTCTTCCTCACCCCAGCACCATCACTCAGAGCTGAGATCCAGATCAACCATGTGATTCCCCCAGGGGTTTTAGGCTGTCCTAAAATGGACACTACTGCATCAACTGGGGCTGCTGGGGCCAGATTACATTTCCTTCTCTCCCAGGTGAAAGTGCTTTCTCATTGACCTTTGAAGCTGCCTTTGGCGTTTGTGGGCTGAGTAATCTGGGAACCCCAGCTGCTGCCCAGGAATTCCGCGAGCCCTGAGGTCTGCTCTAGTCCTGTCCCTGCCATGCAGCAAGGCCCACTCTGGGCTATGCTCTTCTCTGTGCCTGGTGCAGTGGACCTTTTCTGTTGGCCTTCCAGGGGACCTTGGGCTGGAAATCTCTTTTACTCTGTCATTTTGTGGCTTCTGCTGCTGTAGAATTTGTTCAGACTCATTTTTTACAAGTATTTTATGAGTCATATGGAGGGGAGCTTCTACAGGTCCATCATTCTGCTCTGCCATCTTGATTCTGCCCCCTTAACTCCTCACTCTTAAAACCAATCTCTTGTTGATTTTTTTTCTCAACAAAGCAATGAAAGAGCATGAATATTACAATGAGGGAATAAGAAGGGTTAAGGGGGGGAAATGTAACTTTGATTATATCATTTACTTCTAAAATTGTCCAGCCTTGGGAAATCTAATCAAAGAATTTATCCCTACCCAAACATAATTGGAGCACATTGGGCTTCTCCACATGAGATTAAACTCCTTGTTAGGCTGGGGGATGGGGTGGGTCTGATCACTGTTGAGGAGAAAGTGTAACCTTCAAAGACTGAGCCTTGAAATGAGGATTTTAGAAAAAGGTGGAACTCTGGATCTCCCCAAGTCATTGGTTATTAATGATCATCTCTCACAATCATCTTCCTAAAGCTCAGGTCTGAACATGTTATCTTCCTTGTAGATTAAACTCTAGCGCTTCCTCTTACTTCCAGGATCAAATACAAAATACTCTAGCTTTCACATCCCTTCATAACCTGGCCCCTTCCTATCTTTCTTATCTTCTTACACATCCATGATCCAATGACATTGGTCTCACCAGAGACCATTCCATTTTGCCATTCCTTACACCCCTCTCAACTTGGTGCATTTTCACTGGCTATTTTCCTTGTACAGAATTCTCTTCTTCTTGGTTACACCTTCTGGCTGCCTTCAGATCTCACCTAAAATCCCATCTTTTACCAGAAGTATTTCCTCATCCTCCTTATTATGAATGCCTTAGCTCTAAGATTATCTACATACACACACACACACACACACACACACATAGATATATATGTATATATATACATATATATGTATATATATACATATATATATATGATTTGTGTGTGTGTACATTGTTAACACATCTCCCTCATCTTATATATTCAGGAAGTTTATTTTTCTTTTTAACCTGAGTGTAAGATTCCCCATTTATTCTTCTTAGATTCATTCCAATGTACTAGCACTTTTTTAAATTCTTGATTCAGTCATCTAGGGTGTTAGCTATACGTTCCATATTTCTGTCACAAATTTTTTAAGTATGTCATATATGTCTCTTTTCAATTTGCACATGAAAATGTTAAATAGTACAGAAACAAATTCTACTTTTCCAAAAGCAAGGGTGAGGGAGGAGGGGTAAACACAATGCAGAGAAAATGTTTGTTCTCCAGTGGAAAATACAGTATGGACAACTACCGGATATAAGGAGGGACCATGCATTTATTAAACACCATTTATCAAACATCAGATGCCAGGTATTGTGCTAAGTAGTAGGCCAGTTAGGTGGCACAGTGGATAGAGCGCTGGGCCTTAAGTCTTATCTTCCTGAATTCAAATCCTGCCTTACATACTTACTAGATGTGAAACCCTGAGCAATCACTTAATGCTATTTACCTCAGTTTACTCATCTGTAAAATGAGGTAGAGAAAGAAAAGGTAAACCATTCCAGTACTTTTGCCAAGAAAACCTCACATGGGGTTATGAAGAGTCAGAAACAACTGAACAAATGCTATACAGATATTATTTCATTTGAGATAAATCTCACAACTCTGTGAGATAGGAAAATGAGGTTACAACATTTGCTAACTGAATTTTTTCAAGGCCACACAAGCTAGTTAAGTGTCTGAGGCTGTGTCTGAACTCAGGTTTCCTTTAGGCCCAGAGCTCTAACCATTGTATCACCTAATTTCCAGAGATATGGTGATGTCTAGAGAAAGCCAGATTTCAGACAATCAACATGGCATTGCTAAAACATAAGAAAAAGGTCAAAGGTGTCCTTAAAGTAGCAACAATATTAGTAAATCATTCCCTGTCTGCAGGGTATCCCAAAAGTCTTAGTGTGGTTTTATACTTGTTGTTATTAAGTCTCCAGTTATGTCCAAATCTCCTTGATTTCATTTAGGGTTTTCTTGACAAAGATGCTGGACTAGTTTTCCTTTTCCAGATCATTTTACAGATGAGGAAATTGAGGCAAAGAGAGTTAAGTGACTTGCCCAGGGTCACACAGCTAATAAGTGTCTGAGATCAAATTTGAACTCAGATCCTCCTGAATTTAGAGGATATTTTATCCATCATATCACCTACCTGCCTGCTAGGTTTTATACTATTAAAGTTTAAAATTTTATTATTTTATAAGGTATTATAAAATTTACTTTATAAAATATTATATATTTAAATTTTTGAAGCTTTATAATATTAAAGTTTAAAAATGCACTGACTTTTGGAATTTCAAGGTTTACAAAGTGCCTTCCTCATGGCCATGTGATATATGTCACTTAAGTAATATCATCATTTTAAAGATGAGAACTTTGAAACCCAGAAAGATTAAGTGACACATGTACCCAAGGTCATACAGTTAGTATATATCAGGATTCAAGATAAAATATAATGAAATAGATGCCTGATTTTATTTTATCACAAAGATGTTTAATAAATTCCATCAAAAATTAAATTACAGTTTCTGAATCCTTTAATTCTGAATGTCACTATAATCAAATTTCTTTTGAATCAGTAGTGATCCTACTGTCCAAATCTAACTTATTATTTGTGTAGATTATAAGTAAAAAAATGAATGAATCAAGTTTCATATTAATGTTTCATTGATGTGGATCCTTCATTATAATTCTGTAAGTGTTCATTTCTCTGACCTCTTTCATTCTCATATATTAGAGCTGGGAATTTAATTTCATATACTGTTGGTTTTTTATCACATTGCCTATAAGTGAGTAAAATATCAACTACATAAAATTATGCAATAAATATTTATTGAGAGACTGATATTGGAAGGACAGAGTTGGGAATGCCATGTTGTGGAAGGAACATGCTTGTAACATTGGGAAATCACTGCTTTGATTTTAGGGTCCAAATCAGAGTGTGAACTGCTGTTGCTTCTTGCCTTTTCTCCTCTCTACCTAATTGTGTGGTAGCTGTAGTGTGGCCGTTGTCAAAAATAATAGCTACAATTCTTTTTAGAAGTTAGTCTTCCTTGGTTTCCATGGCTGTATAACAACAATGTAACACAAACAATGTAATGATAATAGCTAGCACAAATACTTTAAGTGTTGCATATCATAACTCATCGGATCCTTACAATATCCCTATGATATAGATGTGTTATTATCCCCATTTTACAGATGAAGGAACTGAGGCATAGAGAGGTTAAATAACTTGTCCAGAGTCACACAACTAATTAATGCCTGAGGCAGTATTTGAATTGTGACCTTTTGGAATCCAAGTCAGGTGCTCTACCGCTTGTATTGCACTGCTCTGGTTCATCCCCTGGCATCCAGTCTATATTTCCTCTACCTTCCAGTCTCTTCATTTAATTATCTCTGTTTCTGAAGTATGGTATATGCCAACAAGTAATTTTAACTTATCATTGTTGTTAGTTTTATGACTTCCTTCTAAATAGCAATCTGGGGATTTTCCGCTAAGACTGGTGTGGAGGGAAAAATCTTCATTCGTAATAACTGAATTCTACAATTTGTCATTTTCTATCCCCAGCTTATTCAGAAGCTGACAGATGTTGCAGAAGAATGCCAGAACAATCAGTTAAAGAAACTGAAAGAAATTTGTGAGAAGTAAGGAGAAATTTTCATTAAGATTGGAAGATATATTTATAAACATATTCGGTAAAAAGCTTTTCATTCATGTGACCTTTTTTTCTCTCCTTATTGCATCCTTGGCTTTTAGAGAAAAGAAAGAGTTGAAGAAGAAAATGGATAGAAAAAGGCAGGAGAAGATAACAGAGGCAAAGTCGAAAGACAAGAGCCAAATGGAAGAGTATGTAAAATACAGCAGAATTACCCTTGGAGAGCCTGGTTGGGAGGTGGAGGACTTCTGAATCTGCTACACATAAATTCCAGTTCAATTTTTAGGGGTTAACCATCCTCCATAAATAATGCTTGGGACTTAATTCTTTTTCAATGGAGATGGAATATGATGCTCAGCTTTTAAAACTCAGAATTAGCTAAAAATTCCAATAACATTTGTGTAACCCCTTAATAATGTAAGCATCTATAGTACTGGATTATATGTGTAAGGTTCAAAAAAGCATTTAAAAGCGAATATAGAACCAATTTTGAGACCAAATGTATTGTAAGGATCATAGTCTATATGTATACTAGCCTGTTAATAAACTAATTGTTTGCTTCTAGGGAGAAGACTGAAATGATCCGGTCATACATTCAAGAAGTGGTGCAATACATTAAGAGAGTATGTCAGCCGTTTATTTCATTGTTCTTTGACAGCACAAAATGTTCCAATTTCTAAAAGATAATGAAACTGTAGCTCCTTGATAATAAATAGTTAATAGATATTTATTAAGCACCTACTATAGTGCTAAGATATGGGGATACAAATGGGGTGGGAGTAGGTTGGGGGGGGAGGAAAAGGCCCTGCCTTCAAGGAGATTACAATTTAATGGGAACAAAACACAAAAAGCTGAAAGGGTGGGTGGGGGTGTCAGGGGAGCTCTATCCTTAAATAGAGAGAGCTATTGTCTTGGGATAGCTAGGTGGTGCAGTGGATAGAGCACCAGTGCAGGAGTCAGGAGGATCTGAGTAGAAATCTCACCTCAGACACTTGACACTCACTAACTGTGTGATCTTGGGCAAGTCACTTAACCCCAACTGCTTCATCCTGGGTCATCTCCAGTCATCCTGATGAATATCTGGTCACTGGATTCAGATGGCTGAGGAGGAGAAGTGAGGCTGGTGACCTTCACAACCCTCCCTCACTCAAAAACCAAAGTCAAGTGCAAGTCATGTCATCATTTCTCTGATGGCATGGTCTTCTTCGGCAGCAAAGGAAGAACACACTCCTTAAATAGAGGTTTGTAGTTCATGGCGCCCCTCCAGTCAAAGAGGCAGAGGGTACTGATGAGATTACTCCAATAATGAGCTTCCTGAGGCATACTGTAGGAGTCAGTCAGAAAAGTCCTAAAGTAGAACAACCAAGAAAGAAGTATCTGAACTGAGTTCTCCTTAAATGGAGGTTTAGACTTCATGGCCCCACCCTCCAATCAGAAGGACAGTTATTTCCATATATTTCAGCACACAGAAGAATAGCCAACGTATGTAGCTCTTTAAAGCTGGCAAAGCTTTACATATACTATTTTATTTGATCTCTAAAACAACCCTGTAAGGTAGGTGTCTTAACTTACAAATGAGAGTGATTTTGAAAAATCACCCTCATTTTACAGAGAAGGAAACTGAGGCTGAAAGCTTCAATCTACCTAATGAGCTTTTCTCAGGCGCTAGTTTATTTGTTTTTTACTTGGAAATTGTTTGAGAGTTCATTGTATGGCATATCCCTCAAAGGTGGAAAATCAAAACATGATACTTGTGTGATACTTATGTGCCATCTCCTAGCAGAGCAACTACCTCATCATCCCTTGCTTATGGGTTTCCCTTCCATATTACTATGTAGTTACTTTGTGTATATCTTGGATTTATTTATTTCTGTAGATATCTTTTTCTACCAATGGAATGTGAGTTTCTTGAGGATAGGGACTGTTTATTTTTCTTCTTTTTGAAAGAAAAAGGAACTTGTATCAATATAATGACCAACCACAATTGCAGAAAATGGATACTACCTACCTTCATACAAAGAGATGAAGAATTCACAGTGCAGAATCACAGACACACACACACACGCACACACACACACAAGACTGCAACATGGGTTTTGTTCCTCTTTTCATCCTCATTGTGGGTGAGAAGAAAAGAAAAATTATTTTAAAAATGTTGAGGTTGTCCTAAAAGACAGCAAAAAAAAGAAAAAAGAAAAGAAAAGAAAACAAAGAAATTGACCCTATTTTTCTTTTTTTTTCAGCTAGAAGATGCACAAAGCAAGAGGCAGGAGAAACTTTTAGAGAAACACAAGGAGATCCGTCAACAGATACTGGATGAAAAACCAAAGGTAAATGAATCTATTCAGACACACACACACACACACATACACACACACACACACACATATACACACACACACACACACATACACACACACACTCATACACACAGAGGTATGTACACACACATGCATGTGCTTGTTTCAAAAGTAAGTTATTTCTTGATTATGCTTGATAAACATTTTGTTACAAGTCCTCTATTCAAAACTTGATAATACCATTGTAGCAATTCTTTCAGTGTACACTCAGCTAAAGAGATTAAGGAAGCCTTTCTTAGGTATTTGATGTAAAGTCTGGCTCTGTCCAGCAGAGTGTGCCCTTTACTGAAATCTCCTCAATCACTATGCAATAGATAGGTAGATACATAAATACATAGGGTAATCACACAAATTATCATGAGAAAGAAAAGTAAAAATTTTACAGTGTAATTGTGTAATATGTCTGGCCTTTTTTAGTATCATTTAACAAAATAATTATGCTTAGTCTTATATTTGTTGTTTTAGATTTTGTTCTTAAATTTTTTTTAGATCTTTTAAAAATCAGATCAGCGTTCATGTAAATAAAAGGAATAAATGATTTGCTAATGTCTACTAAATTAAATTGTTGTAGATCAAATTAAGTATATACCCTCTAAAATACATTCCACCAAGTTTGAAATAGAATTTATATTAGACAGTACTTATGCTTAGAAAAAAGATACTAAATGTTTTAATATATCCCACCAGTCCTTCCAACATTGATGTGGTCCTAAAAATGGAGATCATAAAGATACTGATACTATATTCTAGATGAGTGGGATGGTTGGGGGTGGAATTTTTGTAAGTAGAAACTCTTATACCTTAAATTATTTATAATATTTATATATAATATATGCATACATACACACATGTATACATGTATGTATATACACACATGAACACATACATGCATGTATATATACATAACATGTATCGGGTTTTTTGCTTTGTTTATATATTAACAATGTTATAGTTTTAAAAAATTTAACTCCATGCTTTTCTGTGGTCCAGTTTGCCTCCATATGTCCTATACTGACAAGATTCTTTCTAAGCTTAATTTCTTAATCTTATCAATGAAGTCATCATGTTAACTGTAATTTTCAGTAGCGATAACAGACTTTTTCTAGAAACAATGAAGATTTAAATTTCAACATAATTCAACTTCCTGTTTAAATATTCTTAGCCATCTTTTACTTGTTTCTGTAAAGACAAAACAAAATGCATTTTAATAGTTGCTTCAAAAATGCCTAACTTTCTACATAGGGAGGATAGTTATTTACAAAATGTCAGGGCATTCTCCAGTGTTTCATGATGAAAAAAATGCCAGATTTTATAGGGTTGAAATATTAAACAAATAATCTAGTGCCAATCCAACTTGGACTTCATACAGAGCCAAGTATTGTTAGTTGTGTAAGTATTACTGCTTATGAAATGCTTTCAGTCCAATAATAATGCAAAGGGGCTACTGTGAGGACTTGGAACTGGAAATGGGAACTGTGCCCAGCAAACTTGAAGAGGGAAGAAAATGGAAAGGCAGATGCAAAAGGAAAAGAAAAGGAAGAACTAAGATGTGGCATGGAGTGGTGACTGAATCCAAGTAGTCCATGGGTGTTTTGGGGATGCTGTGAGACCAAGAGACAAACTACAAGCAACAGACAACAGTAGATGAACTGAGAGAAGAACGTATAGATTGGTACTGTCATAGCATCCCCTAAATTATGAATCTAGGCAGAATCCCAACAAGCTCATATCCAAGCAGAGAGGCTGAAGAAGATTCTTCCCTACCTCCAGAGGTTAGAAAGATGCCAAATTGACCCCTGAGAGCAGGCTGAGAAGGGATGAGGAGAGTACTGACAATTTTTTCAACAGCAACCACCCACTCACTGAGCAGCAGTTTCCTCATTCTCTCTTAAGTTTTCCCTGGGATGTTCAATAGTATCCACTATAGTGGGAGATGCTAGGGATTATACCCTCTTCTGAGGAGTAGAATATTACTCTAGGGCTTGTTATCTTCTTGGGGTTTTATACTAAAAATTGCTTTCATATTTTAATTAAAGACATTTGCTATTGGATGAGTGATGCTCAGTTGGCTTGATAATAAAATACTATACTGGATGAATCATTAGGCCATGATTTATGTAAATGATTATCTAAAATGCGCTCAACCTTGAAAGAATAGAGGAGGGTTCTAGAGCCTTCAAAGGCTTGGTATTGTACTCTATGACAGAACAAAGGCCTCATCATTGCTAATCTTGTAAACAAAGCGTTAGCCTGTGGGCAGCCTGGACCGGCCTTTCCATGTCCCTGATATGTTCCATTGGTACCTCATTCCTCCGTTATGACACACTAGAGGGATTCAGAAGAACCTTACTAGAAACTCAGGAGGGCCTCACCAATTATTAAAAAGAAGCTTCTCAGGCTTTTCCTGAGTATGTATTCATTTTTTTATTTAAAAATTTCAATGAATAATTGAATAAGTATTTATTTTCTTACCTCATCCTCATCTCTTATCTCCTTTTTTTATTTTCTCCTGTTTTCTTCCTCCTCACATTGGGAGACAGGGGGTAATGGGGAAGAGAAACAGAACTTTCAAAATACATATGTGTAGTCAAGCAACCAAATCTCATCTTGGTCGTGTTCAAAAATATTTGACTAATAATGTGCCTTGAGCCCACTAGATGTCTATCAGGAGGTGGGTAGGATGGGGGTAGAACATTCCCCTGGAATCATAGTTGGTTATTGCATTAATCAGAGTTCTCAGGTCTTCCACAGTTGTTTTTTCCTTACGTTGTTGTTATTGTATAAATTGTTCTGGGTCCTGCTTACTTCGCTCTGTATCAGTTCATAGAAACCTATTCAGGTTTCTATGAAACTGACTTTTGGCTTTTCTTACAACATACTGGTATTCTTTTACATCCATATAACAAAATTTGTTCAACCATTCCCTAATTGATAGGTGTCCCTGTAGTTTCCAGTTCTTTCAAGGCATATATTTTACACTCTTCTCCTTAATTAAAGATTTTCAGTCCCTGTAAATTACAACAGAATGACTTCTCAGATATAGTGGCCTACAGCTGCAGTTCTGGGTTATGTCTCTTAGAATCTGTAGTATTAGGCTGTTCATTTAGTGCATAACTGCTTTATCCTAATTTTTAAAAAATACCTTAAATTTTCTTAAAGTCCAAAGCAATCTGTAGAATGTTTTATTGTGGTACTCATCTAAGACCATGGACATCTTCCAAAAGAGACCTGTCTTAATTGAGTTATCTAGGTGTTTATGGTCATCTGATACATAACTGTGTAATGTTCTCCTGGATTCATATCTGCCTTGGTGCTTACAAAGGTTTGTTTTAATTCCACTATTTACTACACATAAAGATTAGAAGACAGAAATGTACAGTAAGTATGATCGTAGTAGGAAACATAAATGAGAATGAAATGGGAAAAAAAAGTGGACACTAAAAGGAAGTGACTAACAAAGTATTCTGCATTTTATTTATTGAAATTATTGAAGTATAAATAGTGACTAACCAAGTTTAGTTGCATTGATGTACAGTGTTCTTTATAATATAATATTTTAAAAGATTTCAAGGCATTTCATATAAGCCACAATGAATTAATCCATAGCCAAGAAGAGAGTTGGGTTGTTATAGACTTGTCTTAATCTTGGGTTTGTTTATTTTTTTCTTCCATCAATCACAATCTTTTTGTTTGCCTCATGGACCCACTTGTGTAACAGCTGATGGAGTGACATGACCTGCTTTTTTACATAGAAAGTTCTTAAAAGCATTTTTCTAGGCTGACACAGACTTGAGAGAAGCCAAAGAAAAATGAGAGAGAAGCCAAAGAAAGAACCAAAAAGATGCAAATGGATGAGGGTCTGTGTGGCAGCATCCGTTTGAAAAGGTTAGATAAGTTGTTGTCATTTAGAGTGAAAAAAAGGGAAGGCTAACTGATTTAATAAAGTCTTCAAATACATCAACAGTTAGTTACCCTTCAATGAGTTTAGGATTAATGAATGATCTTAATTTATAACAGGAGAAATATATTAGTCATTATCACTTATGGAGGTTTGAAAGTATCCTACATATTATTATTGTTGTTCATTATTTCAGTTATGTCTGACCGTTCTTGACCATATTTGGGGTTTTCTTGGCAAACACACACACACACACTACATACACACATGCACGCACATACACACACATACACATACACACATACACACACATACACATACACACACACACACAACTGGATGCAGCAGCTTGCCATTTTCTTCTCCAGCTCATTTTATCTGAGGAAAAAAACCTGAGGCAAAAAAAAGTTTAATTGACTTGCCCCAGATCACATAGGTAGGAAATACTAAGGCCATTTTTGAACTCAGGTCTTCCTGACTTTCGGCCCAGCGCTCAAACATCGCCTAGCTGCCCCATCCTAAGCATTAGCGTATAGAATTGAGAAGATTGGCAGATTTTCTTTGTAAAAAGAATCTAATAATCACATTAACACATTTTAGCTGGAAGCATAATGCTTAGTCTTGAGAGGTAAGGGGAAACTCTAGATGATACCTTCTTTTTGGCTCTTAAATTGCTTTCATTACATTGTTTAATCTTATAACTTCCTCCTCACACTTTTTTTCTAACACCTTTCTTCCTTGCTTGTCTTCTTTTTCTTTCTCTAAGTTTCCTTGAAAGCAAAATTTATTTGCTATTTTATTTAAATAGTAGTATTTATTTCATGCTGATATGGGCTCTGAGGATTGACGGAGACCTTTAGCCTCTTGAATGTGAAAATGTTTTACATCAGTATGATTATCAAAGCACTTTAATATCTGTGATCTCACTGAATCTTCACAGCAAACCTGCAAGGAACGTAAGACAGAAGAGTCACTGGAAATTTAAAGGACAGAGTGATTTAAACACAGGCCTGGGGCTTGAAATCACATCTGCTGCCTTCCAGTCCAATGCTCCCTCAACTAAGGGCAGATCATGTTACTGCACAATACTGGAGTATTTTTATTTTAATTCCACCTTTGCTTTTTTAAAGGGTCTCTCCATTCAGGTTTGTTTTTGTTTTTTTCTCCAGGGAAAGGAGTTTTAGATTTCACATTAAAAGAGCAGAGTTCAAATTGAAATTCTGTGATATTGGACTAATTACTTAATCTCTTTGACTCCTTTTTTTCCCCTTAGAGATGAAATTAAGATAATATTAGCCTTGCCTAGCTCGGAGAGTTGATATGAAAAAGAAAATAAGAGATAATATATATGAGAACCCTTTCCGATATATGGCACTCTATATACATGTGTGTATATGGGATGGAGATTATATTTTCATTTTGCATATGGACAGTTTCATATGCCTCCATTTGAATCTTGAATTTGAGTCTTATAGATTGTCTCCACAATCTCTCTCATACCTATCTCATATCTTTCTCTTTGCTTGTATGATCGCCACCCTAGTTCAGAGCCTCGTCACCTCTCACCTGAACCACCACAATTTCCTAAGTGTACTCTCTGCCTTGTCTCTTCCCACTCCAATGCAGCCTCCATAATTCTATCAATGTGGGATTCATAAATCACTCATTTTACTGTCATTTACTTGCTCAGTAATGGGTCTGTATTCTCTCTAATCAAATAGAAACCCTTCTGTTTAGCATTTAAAGCCCTTCAACCTGGCTCCAGCCCAGTTCTAAAGACTTATTATAAATTCATTCCCTTCACTCATTTTATTTTCAAGTCAAACTGACCTAGTTGCCAATCATCCTTACACAGCATATACTGCCTTCCACCTTTGTACTTTTACAAGGCTTATTCCCCAGGCCTTCTTCCTTATTTGCTCATTTTCAAACATCTCGCTTCCTTTAAAATGTGTATATCAGGCATTGCCTTCTACAAGGTTTTCCTGATTCCACCAGTTGCTAGTACCTTCCTTCCACCATTTCTGTGTATTTATTTGTATTTCATTTTGTATAAGCTGATGCATGGACATGCTCTCCCACATTCTCCCTTAAGTGATATTATGGTACTTATTTTAAAACAGAATAATTAGGACTGTCAATTAGCGCATTCCAAAATTTGCTCAGTGTTAGTTTTCTGAAAAAAGCAAAAGCACCATTTCAAATTGCCCTTTGGGAAGAATTTATAATCTGAAAAACATCTTACTAATCAAAACTGAACTTCAAAAGTTAGCAACTTAATCATAGCTAGCATTTATGTAAATTATGCATTAAGGTTTGCAAAATGTTTTAAATAGCTTAACTTGTTCAATCCTCACAGCAACTCTGTGAGGTGGATAATATTATTGTCCTCATTTTATAGATGGGGAAACTGAGACAGACAGAGTAAGTCACTTAGCTATTAAGTATCTGAGGCAGGATTCTCACTTATGGTCCTGACTTCTAAGTCCAGTGCCCTAGCCACTGTTCCTCCCACCTAGCTGCCTAAGTAGACTACTATTTTCCCAGTTTGACAAGCCAGAGTCAATGGCTTAAGTATGATAGAGACAAATTTGACTAAGGTACCAGCCTTGACCAGGTCTGATTCACTGAATTATTTTAGTTTGGCCAATTTGGTGATTTTCATATGATGCTTTTGATTCTGGGAATGTCATGTTTTGACTTTTGTAGGTGAAAAGTAAAGGACAGTAAGAAATAGAAGAATTTAATCCCCTGGGGTGAGTGACCTGCACCTGTATAAATATCTTGTTCCACAGTTTGGCTTTAAAATGGTATATGTATTTGTATACAAGTCCCACTGAAACTTAATATTATTAAGTCACAGAAATCAATAAGAGTGTTGTAAAGGATCATCAGGGCCTGTTAGATAGCATTTTTTATTCAGGAGGAAATTTCTAGATACAACTTTTTTGGCAAACTATTTAATTTGGTCTCTTAGTGTTGCTCAGGGGTGACTTCTTGCAGAAGCTTCATCTCCAGTGTCCTTAAGCTCCATGTAATAAGTCCTGGCCTCCCCTTTCAACAAAGCAAAATAATTGGTTTCACTGGAAATGCCACACCTGAATGCGCTTGCCAAGGCCTTAAGGAAGAGGTTTATTATAATATGTAGAAAGTGAGAAAAACCATCTACCAATCCAGGCAAATGACTCTAACTTCAGAGACCTAGCCTATTTGAACTGATGCTTTTATCAAGGGGACAGCTTGACTTTTCCTCTAACAGTCAGGAGACAGAGAGAGAGGCAGAGAGACAGAGAGACAGAGACAGACAGAGAGACAGAGAGAGACCAAGAGAGACTGACTTTATCATATTGAATCATAGCTAATGAAGATTTTCCCAAGTGTGCTGAATGCATTCCCACTCTCCTCGACACACATTTTCAACATACTGAAGCTGTTGACTTAAGTCCCCTTTTCAGGAAGATTTTTAATGAATTTTCTATGAAACTGAACACAACTAGTTTGCTTCCATCTCCAATCTACTATTACTGCTGTGACATCCTGCTTGCATTCCATGTTTCTTGGAACACAGCTTTCTGTTTTAACTTAGCTCCTCAGGAAAAGAAATATTTCCAGGAAGCTTTAAAGCATCCTAATTTGTGCACAAAGAGCATTTTAATCATGTAGCTGCATGTTCTTTTTCACCTTCAAGGGGATATGCAATGATTAGCCTCATTTTCCTCTTTAGCATCCCTGTAACAAAATGACTCATCTTTCTTGGATGAACTTGTTCCTATCAAATCTATGACTGACCAGGCGTATGTGCCAGGAGTGCTTAGGAAGTATTCCTATCTCTTCACCATCTTTCTAATATTTTGGAAAAGTGCTGCTTTCTTAATTTGCTATCTCAACCAAAAATTACTTATTCATGATTTATGGATTGCCTTGTTACAAAAAAAGAATCCAGGCAGCAAGTTCCATCTCTTAAACCAAAAGTTCCCTAAATTTTTCCTGTTCATGGTGCCCTTAGTGTCTCAGTAATTTTTTCATAGCGCCTCTAGACCAAAAGAAATACCTAATATTTCTGTTTGTTAAGTAGTTAGATCCAAACAACTTAATACATATTCTTGAACTAACAACTTAGAAGCTATTTGAAAAGAAAATACATAAATTGAAAGAAAAAATATTTTTTTTCTTTTTTAAATAACCACAATTTCGAATGAGATTGGTATCCCTTTTGGACACTGTATAACTTCTCAAACCTTAGAATTCTACTCTCGTGTCTTCTTTCAGATTGATTTTCACCCAGTGCTTGCTTTTGATCATAACAACCAATGAAAATCCAGCTTTGCAAAGTTCTGACATCCCAAATGAGAAAGTTCATAAAGTTAGTGGTGTAGCCAAAAGTAAAAAAAGTCAAGAACGTATCTCAGACATTTGAGAATGTCATCAAAAGGATGTTGTGTGTTCTAATGTGAAACCGTGAATTCTCTTAAACTAATTATTCTCTCAGTCTGAGAGATGTCGAGCAACCTGTTTTTCCCTTGAAATTTTAAAATATCCTTTAGTGCCCCTGTGAGTTTATTACAGCAGCCACAGTCCTAGTCATTTACTTGTGCCATCTCTAATTTGGTAGCTGATGTAGAAATTTGATTAAGTGGCGCTGAGCCTCCCATTCCTGTTTCCTATTTGGTATCACTTTCTTTATGACCCTGTGGCCCTATAGTGGATCATTATAGAGCACCTAAACAGTGTCTTAAAAAGATTTGTAACTGACTAGTGTTCCTTCTTCCTATACATTGCTTTTTCATACATACCCACTTTCCCCTTCTTTCTCCTCCCTGCTTTTTTCCCTCCAACTTTCCTTATTCCTAGAGATAAGGAATAGATGGTACATGTGCAGAGCTCAGTGAGGAAAGTAATCACCTTCCATATTGCAGGTTTGTAGCCAAAAAAGGATGGGTCAGAGGTTTCCAGAAGTCACTGAGTTCAAAAAGAGAGAAGGAGGAATGGACTTTAAGGGGAAGGGTAAGCTGACCATACTTCTTGCTGGCCCAAAATAATATTTAACCTGGAGACAAAAGAAATATATGTCTTTAAATATTTGAAGAAAGACAAGTTCTGTTTTATTCCAAAGGGTAAAACTAGAACTAAGAAGTAGAGAAGAGACAGGTTTTGGCTCCATGTAAGGATTTTTTAAAAATAATTGGAGTCCTCCAGTGGAGAAATGGACTACTTTGTGAAATAGTGAGTTCTGATCAAGAAGGGTCTTATTGGAGGTTGATGATCATCTCTCAGCAGTGTTGTAGGACTTCCTGGATTAAATGAGAGGTTTGACAACTAATTAAATTATGTTAGAGGGAGACATGAAAAAAGTAATCTTGAAACTACTTTTTCAAGTCTTCTCTTTGTTGTTGAAGTTGTTTTTCCCTACTCTTGCCACCCCTCAATGGCTATCCATTACCCACAGAATAAAATATCAATTACTCAACCTAGTATTAGAAATCTTCCTTTGCCTAGCTCCAGCCTATCTTTGATGCCTCACTCTTCTCCTTCATGCATTCTATAGTCTAGCCAAACTTTATCATTAGCCATCCCCTGATTTTGACCTGAATTATCCTGCCCCTGGACATACCTGGAATGTCCAAGCTTGGGATGAACTACTTCCATATTATGTGTTGAAAACTCTCCCTTCCTTCATGGTTCAAATTCTGGTCCAAATCCTCAATAATTCCCCCTATTTCCCACTAACTGAAAATTATCTCTTCCTTTTCCTGTTGCTTTTTGAAAAGTACATTTTGGGTACCTCTTCTGTCTTTATCAGGTTCTACTTTGTATCATATTTGCATATACATGGATGTGTGTTTATATATGCATATTCATATACACATGCAATATGTGCCCTGATATATACACATATCTATATATGTATATACTTACATATGTATATATGTAGACACAGAATATGTATATATAAGTACATGTACACAGAGATATGTACACATATATGTGTGTGTATGTGTTTGAATCATCCTTAATAGATTGAAGATTATTTGAGGACAGCATTGTTTTTCACCTTCTTATCCCCGTCATAGTCCCTTGCCCATAATGAGTATTAAATATATTAATTGAAATAATGACATTCCTGAACAAAAGACTGGATAGATTATGGTAACAAGTATAGATTTTTTTTTCACAATTCACAAATTATCTTTTAAAAACTTGATCAGACCAGGTTTATCACAAGTATAATGAGCAGATTTTCCTCAGTGTGTAGATGGTTCCTTCAACCAGTTGTTCTGTTATATAAGTGAATATCATCAAATCCATACTCAGCTGGGTCTAAACTAGTATGAACTCAAGACAATAATCATCCTTTAATTTTTTATTTTAAAAATTAATTATATTTATAGTAACCAGAAAAAGAAACTCCACATTACTTCAGAGACAGGTGACCTGATAGCAGTAGAGAAGCCTACTGTGGTTACCTGACATATACTGGACCTCATTTATGACTGATACATGATTTCTGAATTCCTTCCTTCTTCCCTCTCTGTCTTTCATAAAGCACATCTTTTATTTTCCACTTATAACTTATAACTTGGTTGGCAGCAGCAAGGAATTAAGACTGCACCAACTTTAAGTTACAGTTCTAAAGCTACAATCATCAGTATTCCATAAGAGTATTTACCTTCTGCGCAGCAAGGCCAAAGAGCATGTTTCTTCTCTCTGTGCCAAGAAACATCCTTTTTTTTTTTCCAGACAAGAAGGTAGAAGAGTACCTTCCCTCCTCTTATTCTTTTCTATGCCCAGAATTATACCCAGCTAAACGGAAGAAAAATCTAATTGCTATGAAAAGAAAATCCTCTTTATGATTGAACTTAATATGGCTTAGCCTACATATACATTTTAAGTGTTACAGTTAAAGATCAATGTGGCTTATAGTAAAAACCCAGTTTAGTGAAGAAAAATTGTTAAATATGTTCACCCACATTCTGTTACATATTTCTGTTCAACCATCATTACTTTTTTTTTTTTGGTTGACCTAAAACTTTCATTGCAATTAAAGGGGAAAGAGTCCTGGATCAAGAAGCAGGAGCCCTGGGTTCTAGCTCCATTTCTGCCAGTAGCTAGATTTATGATCTTGGGGAAGTCACCGAACTGCTTGTGGCCTCAGTTTCCCCATTTGTAAAATGAGGGCATATATAAAATTATCTATAAGGTATTTTCCAGGTCTAATTCTGAAGTTCTGTGTTTTTAATAATGTATTAATATCAATATATAATTCAATCATATTTTACAGTAAATATAATGAATCAGACAATTTAATATTAATAGTTATTATAAAGATCTTACTTTAGCTGATAAATAATTATCTTTCCTAACAGAATCACAGACTGAATATTAATTCGTGATTTTATTAGTATTTCTTCATGCTGTTGATATTAGCCCATTATCGCACATACATGAGGACACAATTCAGAAATGGCAGGGAAATAAATATAAATTTAGCTAGCTGTCATCAAAACTGAGTACATCAAAAATAATATTACTAAAATAAAAGATTCTTCACTCAGTATTAAAACAATTTTCCCTAAAACATCATGCTAAATAAAATAATCAGCTTTTTAATGAAAATTAGTTCTTTCCACCTTACATGACAAGGAATCTATTATCCTTTTTTTTAACTTTATGACTTTTCCAATCATTACATTTGAGTATCTATTTATTAGATATATGTTATGGATATATGAGAAAGTAAGATTATCTTGAAGTACTATCAACTCTTTTTATTAATATGAAAACAACTTTAGCATTTGTAGGACATCATAAAATACTTAGATCTTCTTTGGAGTTGCTTAGATGGACTAAAAAGATTTTCCCTTCAATATTTTGAACACATTTCTATCTTTTAAAAAAATGTATGAAATTCTTATTCCACTCTTGATTTGGACTTGAGCTCAGAATACAAGCACTGCCTCATCTTAACATCACAGATTGCTTCTTGCAAATTAACATTTTTCACTGGGTTGATGTAGTTTTGTATAAAATGCCTTGGTGGTTATGTGTATAGTCCTCTGCGGGTAATGAAAATTAAAACTTTGCAAAGGCAAGAGTGCTATACAGTCCATTCAGTTGTATTATTGGTAGCAGGTACAAGGAGGCCACATGAGAGACATTAAAGTACATAAGTGTGTTGGAAGTTTCAAATTTCCAGTTTAGTGAGCTATCCAAGAGTTCTCCCAGGGGGAAAAATTTACACTAGGTACAACATAAACATATATTTCAATGCCAAAAAAATGACAGCCTCCCTTTTTTTTCACACAGGGGGAAGGCTCCTCCTCATACTTGTCGGAAACTTGCCCTGAGGATCCCTCTATTCCCCCCAACTTTACTCCCCCCAACCCTCAAGGCCTCAAGTGGTGACCACCATCCTCCCGACCAGGTAGGACTGGATGAGAGGGATGGCTTTTGAGAAATTTGAGGTCTGTGGCATATAGTGCTGTTTTCTGTCAGGATGGAATTCCTCCATCTATCTTTACATTCTGTCTCTGTACATCTTTTCCTCATCCCATTCTTTCAACCCCCAACTTTCTCTCCTCATATCTTTCTACTTTTTTCTCTTTTACCTTTGTCTAGGAAGGGACTGTTTCATTTTTGTCTTTGTATCTCCAAATCTTAATATATAGTACCTCGCACAGAGTAGGTACTTAATATGTTTATTTAAATTGAATTCTACGTCATCCAATCTTCATAAGATTATTTTTCCATCTATTTCCTTCTTTCCTGTCCTTTCTTTTTGTTTCTTCTTCTTAATAACTCATATTTAAATCTCCTGAATTTGCCTTTCAGACTCCAGCTTTGCCTCTTAAGATACGATTATTCCATAGCATTATTATGCAGATGATAGTTTAAAATGTTGTTTGTTACTCCTAGAAGACTCTTTCTTTCCATAACATTGCCTATCTTTGTGCCATTTTCCATCCGTTACCCATTGTATTTGCTCCTGTAGACTGTTACATTTAATGATCATTCTCTTCCCCCATAGTATGTTAGGTTCCCCTGCTATGCACTTTGGCTTCCTCCAGACCCGGTACTAACTGAAGGGTTCATTATGTTTTTCAGTTTCTTGCATCCCTCCTAAATATATTTCTGTAAACTATAAGGAGCTGAAGATATCAGAGATTAGGACATAAGCAGACTTTCATTGATTAGGGATGATCTATATCTTAGAAAGCTTGAAGACTTACCTAAGTCAGGAGAAGTGAGGGAAGATAATGGAATCAGTAGTATTCCCTTGTATAACAAAAAGAGCAAGCCATTCCAATAGGAGTGAAACATATGGAGGTAAAAAGGTTGTTTAAGTTTATACTAACAAGAAATCAGACTTTTCCTAATATCATAAAAGTCAGATGAACAAAAATAAACTTACAGCTTCATACTTATTTTGTCCTATGAAGCAGTATGGATGAGGAACAGACAAGTGTGATTAGAAAAGATAACTTTAGTGAGAAGAGTAGAAGTCTGGCTCTACTTACGCAGTAAATTTAGCATTTTTGGTTAAATTTAGCAAATTTAGAATGCAGTTATTTCAGGATTTTAGGGAAATATTACCAAAACATTTTAGCCCAATTCATTAGAATTACACTAGCCACACCATCTGGTTCAAACGTTTTGATAGAAAGCAACCGAAAACAACTTGCCTTTGCCGTCTTCTCAAGTATTTAACATTTCTGACTAATTATGAGTCACATATATGTATGTATATATATATATATATATACACACACACATTTTCATATACACAAATGTATATATGTGTGCATGTCTAAATCATGTGCATATGTACCCATACATACATTATGTGTATGTATGTACATTTATATATATATATGTATATTCCTTTGTAAATATGTCTTTACCTGGTGACTTTTTTACAATAATGCTTCAATGGATCTGTGATCTCATAGTTGGAGGGATTAGATCTAAAAATACAGATTGCAAATTGCAAATCATGAATTGGAACTTATCCTCTGAAACTCTGACCCATACCCTCCATGAATTGCCCCAGGGAATACCTGCAATGTGTCAGAAGACTTCTTTGTTTTCTTGGCATCAGAAAAATGCCAGCATAGCACATAGGCTGCTCATTGGTAATCCCTTTTCTTACCTTATCTCTTTTTCTCAATTATACATCGCTTGGATGATGTCTTTTTAATTGCTTCTTAATAATATGATGCAGTGTGCTTCCACTATTCATGTTAGTAAGAATTGCATAGGAAATGGAGTGGGTGGGTTGTGATTAGAACAAAACCAATGATCCTAGATGTATTTGTACTGTTTTTATACCTTTTTAAAGGGAGATCTTCTTGGAAAGAGATTTAGAGTCAACAGAAGGACCTTGGAAATATTTTTTGAATAGTTTTTAAATGTCAAAACTTCATTTTCAAAAAACTTTTTTTTGCAAATACTTCATTAATATAGTTCTAGCAGTCTGGGAAACTGTTATCAAACATTTGATGCCATACTTAGGAAACCCTATTCTCCCAGGTAAGGTCAATGCCAGCTGCTGTCTGAGTTTATGACTTTTTTTTAAGGACCATGCAAGGTTCTTAAATGTTGATTTTTTGTTTTGTTTTTCATGTATTTTTGTGTTAAAAAATACATGTTCAGTCAGCCTTGTGCTACTCATACTAATTCCATTTACAGGCTTTATTCCCGCCAGAATATAAAGTGAACTTACTTATTCATGTGGGGAATATTACTTTTATAGAAAGAAAAATGAACCCTACAGTCCCAAGACTCCAAACAAACAAGCAAGAAAAGCCAGAATCTCTTGCTCATGTAGTTTGTTTTGCCCTCTTCACTTCCTTTGTCACATGGGTGACATAAAACAAATGAAAGTTTTGCAATTTTATTGGAATGAATAAACCTCATTATTAAATAAAGAACCATCTAGTAAACTCCATTTGGCAGTTGCTCTGAATTAAAAGAGTAAAGTGAATTTATTGGATAGAAGAATGTAGCCAACTATATTTGGCCATTTCCTATATTTACCAAAAAAAAAAAAAATTAGTTTTATCAGAACTTCATGGGAGATAAGGGGCAAATGAGGTGACAGTTTTCCTGCTGTTATAATTTAATGCTTCCTTCATAAAGGCATCTTAAGTAGACTAAACAAGTACCTGAAGAGGAAGGTGGAAAGGCCAAATTTGAGGGAATAGTCCGCAGCCAGAAACCAAACATGAACCAGATCTAAGGGGCAAGATTCCAAGAGAAGTAGATAAGCTCCTACAGGGCAAACCAACAAGAAAACCAAAAGTTAAACCCCATAATGACTTCAGAGGCAGGAAAAGTTTGATCTCAGTGAAGTTAAGTAGTCCTGCTATGACAAGAGTCAATCTTGGGCCTCTTTTTCTGATGGCACTCTGGTGTGGTGGATAGGACCAATCTATTTTGAAGGAGATCCCCTCCCACAGAAGGAACACAACACCTTTGCTTGGTATCACTGCATTCATATCCAACAAATACAAGTCTCAAGATAAAATAAATGAATAAAAAGGAAAGAAATAACATGGGGATATTCTGTTGTTTCAAATCCATACTCCGTCTGTCTGAGCTCTGGCAAGTCACTTAACCTTTCTTGATCTCAGTTTTCTCATCTGTAAAATGAAAAGGTAGGGTTGGGTAACCTAAATGTTCCTTCCAGCTTTAAATCTATGATCCACTTGAACAGACATCACCAGGAGTCCCTTATATATATTGTGATAAATGTGAGAGTGACCAGTATACATAGAAACCCACAGTGCATAAAACCATCAAAAAATTCTCCAGTTTTTCAGTTTAATACAAGGTTGGATTAGAAAGCAGCTATTGCAGAAATAGGTAGAATTATCCCTTGTTGATTCTGAATGTGACTATCCATCTACATTAGCTAGAGATTAATAGGTAAAGATATGCATAAGAGCCATAGTTTATTGTCCTGGTAATCTCCATTTCTTAAGCTGTTATAAAAGATAGAAATACAAAATAGTTAAAAACAAATAGACTAAAAAATAAAAATCTACTGCATAATATTTATCTACTACATAAAATCGACTACATATTTACAAAATAGGTTTATTTCTGTTCATCTATAGAATAAGAATTTCCTGATATTTTATATAAAGTAACATTATTAAATGCAAATCATTTCCTACATAAAGGTGTTTAGATACATTCTATACTATATTTCCAGCACTGTTCATGGTACTGTAAGGTTAAAAAAGAAGTAAAAAAAAAAAAAACAACCTGGTGACATAATCTCTGCCCCTAGCCAGCTAGCAATATCACTGAATATGAATATAAAACTAGACAGCAATTCAAGGTGATATAAGGGAATGAATAAAATGAATTTAAAATACATAAAAAGAAAGGAAGTAACATAGAATTATTCTATATTTTTTAACAGTACAGCATAACCTAGTGAAATGAATACTGGATTTGAAGCCAGAGGACATTATTTCAAATTCCTATTGTCTTTCTGAATATTGGCAGGTCACTTAATGTAAGTGAAGTGATTTATATTTTCTTCTTCCCAGACAGTGAAGCCAAGTGAATTGTAAAACCATGATATACCCCAAGCAATCTGCTTAGTTTTCCATGGCAGTCATCAGCGCGAGCCATTTTGGATTGTCCCCCATTTTCACTATTCAGCATTGTTTTACTTTGTATTCATTACCTGATGAAGACATATCTAGTA
This sequence comes from Notamacropus eugenii, assembly GCF_028372415.1. NCBI lineage: Eukaryota > Metazoa > Chordata > Mammalia > Diprotodontia > Macropodidae > Notamacropus > Notamacropus eugenii. Next base: position 581,427,979 of record NC_092872.1, read on the forward strand.
GTCTAAGGAGACTTCTCCCCACCCCCAATTGAGGATGGCAAGCTTTGCAAAGGTGAAACACCTCTCATCATCTGCCCTTACTAAAGTATGAGAGGTTATGACACAAAGATGCTGACTTACCTTTTTTGAAGAAGAGGAAAATACACAAAATTACAGCATGAAAGGTTTGAGCCAAATGTTTTTTTTAAATCTCTAGAGACAGAATTTTAAGAGAAGAGGAGACAGTACCGAATCTTAGGCAAAAAAAAAAAATATATCTGTATTTATCTATATCTAGATATATAGATAGGTAGATTAGATAGACAGATACGTAGATAGATTAGATAGATAGATAGATAGATAGATAGGTAGATGATAGATAGATATAGATATAGATATATGAAGGATGGGAGGAAGAGGAGGAGTCAGCTAGGAAAAAACTGGTCATAAAAATAGGAGAATCATGAAAATCCACGTGAGGCCCCCGGCCTCAGCCTTGGAGCTGGAGGCAAGGAATAATCCAGACTTTTTTTGGTAAGAGCAAAATGACAGATAGATCTCATCCATTTTATCCCTGTCAATAGTCAATAAATGTTTAGTCCCTGTCCTCAAATAACTCATAATCTAATGGGGAGAACAGCTTATATAAAGAACCTGGGGTGGGGATGGGGAGGAGAAGAGAAGTAGTCAGTGCAGGGCATGATGAGGTCTTGTAGCTTGGGTAGGAAATGATCTGGGAAGATATGAGTTACAAAGTTAATTTCATCTTGAAGAATGATGGATTTCTGGAGAGCTTGAAATTCAGGTCAGCTGGGAGCCTGCTCCACATTGTATGGATGTAGACAAAATGGGGAGAGAGAAATGAAATATTTATTTCTGGCTACTAGTGGTTCTAGATATTTTATTCTAGATTAGCACCTATGGACAGGAATTTAATGGAATAATCACAATGAGCAAATATGTATGAATAAACAAATGTATATATCATTGCATTCATTCAGTGTCCTTCTGGGAATAGAAAAACTCTCATCTCACTGACCTCAACTAAGACCAATGAATTCTTTGGAGATCTGCCAAGAGATACTAGTTTCTGGCTGGTTCAGGTACTAATATTTAGCAAATTTGTCAAAAGACAAGTTTTAGAAAAAAGGATAGCAAACAACTGATTAACCACAATTCTCACTATTAGTTTTCGTCTTATTCTTCTTACTTCAATAATAATGAGAGGCAACATGGAATAATAGATAGAGAACTTACTTCAGAGTTGGAAAGACTTGACTTCAAGGAACACTCTTGACACACACTGGCTGTGTGACATTCAGCAAGTCATTTAATCTTCCAGTGTCCTAGACAAGTCTCAAGACTCTGAGTTGGAGGACTCTTGCCAGTCAACATTAAAAGGAAGTTTCCTCCCTTGGATTGCCTGTATCAATGAATACAGGTCTGGACAGTGCTACCAATAATGATTATGGCATGATCATGATGGTGATGATGATAGCTAACATTTAAAATAATTCTTTAAGTTTTACAAAGCACTTTACAAATGTTATTGCATTTATCCTAACAGCAGTCTGGTGAGGCAGGTGCTCTTCTTATCCCACTTTTCACACATGAGAAAACTGAAAATCAGAGAGACTGTCACTTGCCATTGAGTGTCTGAGATGGGACTCAAATCTGAGTCTTCCTAACTCCAGGGCCATATCCATTATAACAGCCACAGATTCCCACTGGTCTTCTTGACTTATGACCCAAAATGAATGATCATAGACTACCAACTGATGTGGTTTTTGGTAACACGATGGAAAAAGTTTTGTTTTGTTTTGTTTTGCTGAACATAAATGCTTATGGTGAAGTGTTCCTTCCACACCAAAGCTGGGAAGAGTTCAGGGATAACCTGTTAATTCCCAATGAGGTAGGAATTAATCATCCTGAAATATTTCCCTTGACAACGTTTATCAGATAAGCATTGTACAATCAATTGTTATACTTGAAATTATCATTTAAGACCTCTGAGTAGCCTCAGTGGCTACCACTAGAGAGGTAAGAAGCCCAGCAAACATAACCATCAACATTATTAAAACCTAGTCAGATAGAGAAGGGAGTATGAGTCAAGGTAGCCATGCAAATGACCACTGACTAGCTTGGAAATAGCATGATGTAAAGGAAAGAGCACTAGACTTGGAATATGAAGACCTAATTCTGAATTCTGACTCTGCTAATTATTTTCTTGGTGATCTTAGGCAGGCCATATAACATTTCTTACCCTGAGTTTCCTTATGCATAAAATGGAGAAAGCTACATACAATGGCTAAAGTTCCTGCCAATTCTAAATCCTGTGACTCTGCTTAACTTGGTCCCAGAGTTCAAAGATATGAGAGGAGGAGCTTAGCAGAAGAGACGCTGAACTGGAGAGTGCAGAAGTGGTTTCACTGCTGTTTCCTCTTCTTTCCCATGAGAATCTTGGAGAAAAATGCACGGTTGTAAGGGTGAGGGGTGTAAAACCTTGAACACATCTTTGGGTCTAAATGTCTTCATTTGTATAACGAATAACTTAGCCTAGACAAAGCTTAAGGTTCCTTTCAGTTTTAAAATTCTGGGATTCTAAGAAATGAGGGCAGGCTTAATAGAAATCAACCCCTAGAGCTTCTATGAATATTAATACAATTGGAAATATTGAAATCCAGCTCTTATACATGATGTTTTAGATTGATGAGGGGGACTTGCTAGGGATTAGAAACTCTTGAGAATGCTGGTTAGTATATGAAGAAATGAGAGAAATGTGCTATCGAAAGAAAACTCCCTAATTTGGAATCCTGGCCCTGCTACTCATGGCTTGTCTGACTTTAGCTAAGTAAAAACCTCTACAAACCTCAGTTTTCTCCTCTGTAAAATGAGGCAGCTGGGATAGAAGATGCCAAAGGTCACTTTTAGCTCTATATAGAGCATTTGGAAAGTTAGGAGTAAATTATGCAGGCCTATTTTTTGCTTTTATGAGTTAAGGACATAGATCATGAGATTTTTTTTTCCACCTCCAGGTCTATCATGTTAAGTACTAGCTTGATACTGGTAAAAACATATATACATCCATATATATACATATCTATGTATATAGATATGCATATATATATGTACATGATGCTTGGGGGCTAAGGGAGCAGGTCTCCCTGATACTTCATGATGCTCATTTGGTTTGGGTTTTCTATCAGGAAGAGTTGATATTGTTTGTGTTTTGCTAAAACACAACCCCATTTTGCAGAAATTTTCCACTTAGTTTGAGAAAGGGATGGGTTTTATTTCAATAGTATTGTCAAGAGCCCTTTCAAAAGGTGTCTTACCATCTCCACCCCTCCATTATGCAGTCAGAGGTTAGTGAAATTTGGGAAATGTTTCTACTTTTCAGTAAATTATAACCTTGGGTTGAAAGTGGACATGCAGTGCCAGACAGTGCCAGATGCTTAGAGATAACGAAAAGGGAATTGGTGGCTGGCAAGAATTTTACCCAGCTTTCAGGCTTAGTGTACAGTGTGTACCCCCCTGACATCACCCCTCCTCACCAGCCTCACACCTGCTGTGACTGAAAGACTTCTGTAGTTGAGGTGAATAACAATTCATTGAAAGGTCAGGTCATATCAGGTAGAAAATGTAAATGAGCTAAGGTTGAATGAAGTGCTTTTCTGATCTCTCCTCCTGTGTTCTCAATAGACTGCTGGGGAAAAAAGCTTTTTTTTTTTTTTGTGGAGCCTGCAGTCAAAATCCTTAAATATCATATTTCTAGAATGAGAAATGTTTGATACTTCACAACATGAATATAATTTCTACACTTACATACCTATAAATTATTAAGAAAATTGATGTGAAAATGTCAGTTTCATATTTTAAAACTAATAAATTTGTTAATATCAATTCTACATTAATAATGTCCTCCAATGTACATTATGAAGTATTTTAGACATTATATTTTTAAAAGTAGCAGGCACATTTGAGCATTCATACCCTTAGAACATTTTGTAAATAGTCTTGTTTGTAAGTACCAAGATCATGTAGGTTTAATACCCCAGATCAGATCACCTCTGGAATACAGTTTTCATTTGTGAAAACTACATCTGAGAAAGGCCTTTAATAAAAGAGCATCCTAAGAAAGCAAACAAGATGGTGAAGATTTCTACTTTGGGAAGAAAATGCTCATGAGTAGGGTTCAGTGTGGAGGGAAATAGCTGTCTTCAAGGTTCTTAAGTGGAAGGATGATTGGATTTGTCTTGCATGGCCCCAGAGAACAAAGTTGGAAAAAATGAGTAGAAGTCACCAAGAAGCCACAAAGAGGCAACTTGGACGTAAAGTTAGAAACAACTTCCAAACAATGAGAGATATTCAGAAGTGGAATAGGTTGGCTTTGGACCTTAGGGGATTGTGAATCCTCACTGAACGTCCTCACACAAATCAGGATAACCACTTATCAGATTCTTTTTTAAATATGGTTATGATGAGAGGACCTTGGATGTCCCTTCCAACAGTGAGATTCTGTGACTTACTGAAATGAAAATTATATTTCATTACTGTGTTTAAGTGCATCTTTTTTTTAAAAAAAAGCTTTTGATGGAATTGAATAGACATATTTTGAAAATATAAATCTTTTCTCCTTTTCAGATCATATATTTCTGTTCTTAAGGGCATATTTATCAAATAAATTTGAGCTTTCCGGTCACTTGGAATAGTTGTCTGCTACTCTGTTATCTTTTCACTGGCTTGGAGTGCTTTTCCTTCTTACCTCTGCCTCCCTTCCAAACTCAGCTCAGATCTCACGTGCTTTCCTCCCATACCCCTCCACATGAATTTCCTGAGGGAATGGAGCATGTCTTTACTTTTCCTTGTATGAGCGCCGAGCACAGTGCTTGGCACATAGTAAGTGCTTAATAAATATTTGTGGTTGCCCAGTTTTCCTTCTTTTATTCCTTCATTCTTTTTTTCATATTGGTCATACATAGGTGTCTGACCTGTGATTTTTCTTTGGTGTAGGGAGCTTTCAGTGAAAAAACTCTGTTTAGCGATACAAATTGGTACTTGCCCCACAGCGAATAATCTTAGAAATTTGGCTAGGACACTGAGACATTAAGCAACTTGTTCAGGCTCACATGGCCAGTGTAGGTCAAAGACCAGAGTTAAACACAGCTCTGCCTGAGTCCAAGACCTCTTTGTTGTACCAAGATGCTCTCTGCCATAGACTTATAGGAATTTTTTAAAAAATAAACACTAACAATGGATTGCCTAAAAGACCATTGAGAAGACTTTGGGCTTCAATAGCTCTAACTCTTAGAACTAGAATTTCTTGAACTGGATTCTCTCTTATGACTTAGAGGATTTGTTTACTAGACTTTCTTGTAACCATAATCTACACACATATAGAAAAAGTATTTGTTTGAACTTATGTTGTTGTATACAACATAAGTTTTTCATTCTTCAAAAGGGATCCCATTCCTTTAAAAATAAATAAAAGCAGTTTCACCATAATAATAACTTAGATGTATATAGTGCTTCCACTTTACAAAGCACCATCTTGTTAGATATGTTACTAGTCCCTACTTACACATGGGAAAATTGCAGCTCAGACATGTTAAGTAACCTGTCCAGGTTATGCATCTAGGAAGTGCCAGCTGAGATATGAATGTACACATTTCTTGACTGCAGGTCCAGCACACATGCATCGTAGAAGAGCATGCTGCCTCTTAGGGTGAATCAGGAAGTTAGTCTGGGTGAGATTGGCCTAAGGCAAGCAGGTTGGCAGTATCATTCTAGGCAGTTAAGGGTACATTAAAGCCAGCGCATTGAAGAAAGGACCTAGTTCTAGTTGTGATGCTTAGGAGGAAGAAAAGACTTCAAAAGAGATTCAATAAGTCTAGAACCATTGATATAATAATTCTTCCAAATCTATAATGACCAAAAAAATGTTTGAGACTTTCTATTTCCAAAGCTATTAAGGAGTGATAGAACATAAAGAGGTTCCTGATGAAAAGGGGAGATTAAGTAAAATTAAAGCAAATCAGGAGAGGATATAATAACCAGAGTCTATTAGAAGGTTAATTCACAGTGTTTTTTGAGCACAACATATTACATTTCCTTTCAAAATAAATAAAAACCTAACTTTGCTCCAAATAGTTTTTTTTTAAGTTTCTGTTTTTAATAAAAAGCTACCGATGTAAATTATAACCTTCTATCTTTTATTTTCCAGAGAAGTCAACTATTACCCCATCTTTGGACATACAAGTAGATCCTAGCTTTTCAGAAATAGAAAGAATAAATAGCTTATACCAAAAGATCTTTTTTTTCCTTTAAATCATATTTAAAAAGGCTCTTTCTCTCCCCATCTATGATAAATTAAGGACTGGTAAGATAAGTTAAGGATAGATACACAATGGGAATGTGTAAAGGAAAGAAAATAAAACTATTCAACTTCGCTTCTATTTCTTTGCATAGGAAAATGATCTTTAGATTGGAATGTAATGAAAAAAATAGCTCACAGGACATTACAAACCAGAACAGGTTGGGAATATGGCAAGAGAGTGCCCCGCTAGTCCTAATGAGTTCGTGTTAACAGACATTGGTAAATTTTAGGTAACTGCTGAAAGAATAGAAAGATATGAATAATAAGCCACTGTAAATGACCTTTGAAAAATGTCTGACATTGGAAAATGAGCAAATGTTATAATGGCTTTTGAAAGGGAAAGAAGGTAAATACTTAAGTACTAAAATGACTTCATTTCTTGATAAAAATTCTCGAACATATTATTAAAAGGTTGGATTGCAAGAATTTAGAGAGAGAAGTAGTGATTACTAAAAAGTTCCATGGTTTTATAAAGAAAAAGTCATAACAGTATAATCTCATTTACTTTTACAACAGAATCATTACTTTGGTAGACCAGGGGAATACAAAAGGCAATTTATTCAGGAATATTGGCAAGGCATTTTAAAAAGTTCTCACAATTTTCATGTGGAAAAATGTGGGAAGTATGAGCTACTTAAAATAGTTAGGTGGAGATTAAACTGGTTGAAAGACTGGGCCAAAAGGGCAGTGGTAACACTTTGGTTCAGTGTCAATCTAGAAGGTCTCCAGGGAACAGCCTCAGAACCTTGCTCTTGACTATTTTTTAAAAGCATTTTATCAAAGAACTTCGTGGAAGCATAAATGAAATGTTTATCAAATTTGTGTATTACATAAATTTGGAAGAAATAACTATTACATTTGATGAGAAAATCAGGATAGCCAAAATCTCAGTAGGCAAAAACAATGGACTAAATTTAATAACATTAAATTTATATTTTAGTTTCAAAAAAAAAACTCTGTAAGAAGAAACTGAAGAGGATGTGACTAGACAATTTATGTGGAGAAGGAACTATAGATTTAGATGAACTGAGAGCTTAATTTGAGTTAACAGTATGGCATAGGAATCAAAAGAAATTAATGTTAAAATTAAAATTAATAATAATTAATAATGATAAATAGTAATTAATAATAATTAATTAATACTATTAAAATTAAGTTCCTAGCATTAATAATGAATAACTATCAGTTGTTAAAAGAATAACATTCAAAAGAAGAGGTCATAATCTGTGTCCTTCTTAGTCCACCTCTAGACTTTTGTATTCTGTTCTAATTGATACATTTTAGGAAGGACATTGTCAAACTAGCAAACTAGTGTATCTTCAGTAGAGGGTAACTAGGAAATTAAGAAAATATGAATGACAGAAAACAGAGATAAGTTTTAGGAATGGAATATTTATTCTGAAAAACAGAATATGGGCTATGATAAATACTTTCAGATATTTAGATAAATATGCTGAAGAAGAGGACTTATACTTATTTTGCAGAGATCCTGAAACAGAGAACTAGGAGTGATAGTTAAAATTTACAAAGAGATGGTCAGCTCAATATCAGGTTTAATTTTCTAACAAAACTGATCAAAAGTGAAGTAGACTACCCCAGTTATAGACTATATTTATCATGAGGGGTCTTCAAGGAGAAGCTGATGCCCACTAGTCAGAGATATTGTAGAGAAGATTTCCATAAAGGAGTGGACTGGATCTCTAAGCTAATCTGTTCCATTAGGAGATTGTGTGATTTTATCATATATGTGAATTAGAGATAGGCAACAGAGTTTTGGGCCAAGTATTCTGCTTAATAAACGTTTCTTGACTGATTGATTGACACTCAGGGCTCCCAAAATGAACAAGAACACCTGGTGTCAACTCATGGAAACAGTAGAATGGGGAGAGACTGTACTTAATGGATAAAGTGCTAGATATAGAGTAGGGAAGACTTCAATTGTAACCCCACTTCTGATTCCTAGTAATTACGTGAACATGGGTAAGTCACAACCTGTCAGAGCCTCCATTTCTGCATCTGTAAAATGAGAAGGTTGAACTCAATGGGCTTAGAGGATCTTCCAGCTATAAATCTATGATCCTATTAACCCTGTATCTTAAAAAGTCTTGATGGAGATTGGGATATTGTCAATGTTAGGTAATGTTATAGAAAGTGATGTCAGACAGATGTTCATTAACAATCATATCATTTAGGAATTTATAAAGATAACTAATAGAAACAGTTTTTGGAACTCTAAAATAAGAGTGATACTGAAGGTTTGGGGAGATACTGAAACAATGGAATCTTCTAAAGTGCAATAATTAAATTAGCCATTTAAACTATAATCTTCTAGCAAAAGAATAGCAGGTTTATTCTTTATTCTGTATCTTGTCATAGGTAAATTCTCATGGTTCATTCCCCTTCTCCACTTGTGTTGAATTGACAACATATGGAAACAACTTTCTTACATGTGCCACTAAAGAGAAAGAATGCATTGCCTGCCAAGTATGCTGGGGCCCGTTTATTTAAAATGGCCAATTGTTTTAGATTATAGGCATTGCTATGCCTTTGTTTTTCTCTTTGGCATCCATTGTATTTTAAAAATCATTATGTGTTTTCCATTTCAACATATCTTGATGAATGGTCCCTTCCACCCTTGTTGATTTTAACTAGAACCATAACGGATCTGAAGTCATCTTATTGTTACCCTTTATCCTGTTTTTTATATGTCTGTAAAACTCCAAGGACAAATGGGACCAATAAAATTTAAAGTATCTTCAAGAAGTGACTCCTGTATATGCTATGTTGGTGTACTGTGAGTCTGAAATGTATGTGTGGGGGAGAGGGGAGGTTTAGATGGTGGAAGGAGAAGATTGTCCTGGGAATATATTATTATTATAAGTAAAATATAGGCAGTCCTCAACTTAGGGTAATTTACCCTGATCTACTTTTATAGCACTTGGAAAGTTATATTCATATTATCAAGTTGTGTGGAAACATATGCATTGTCTTACTAACAATAGCTTACATTAATAGAGTGTTTTACTGTAAAAATGTGTATGTATCCACACACACACACACACACGCACACACATGCACACACATGCACGTGCACACACATGCCCATGCATTCTGCATTAGCTTGAATACTAGAAGCATTTGTTAAGTTCCTACCATGAGCAAATCTTTGTTCCAGACTAGTTCTCAAATGTGTTGGTCTCAAGATCCTTTTGCAAAACTCTCAAAAATTATTAAGGCCCCCAAAGGGCTTTTGTTTATACTGTTTTTTTAATCATTTTTCCAGTGTGTCCAACTCTGTGTGACCCCTTTTGGGTTTTTCTTGGCAAAGATACTGGAATGGTTTACCATTTCCTTCTCTAGCTTATTTTACAGATGAGAAAACTGAGGCAAACAGTTAAGTGATTTGCCCAGGATCATACAACTAGTAAGTGTCTGAGGCCACATTTAGTCATCTTGACTCCAGGCTTGGCACTATTCACTGAGTCACCTAGCTGTTTATATACGTTGCATCTATTTGTATTTACCGTTTTAACCTTTTTCATTTAATTTATTTATTTCACATTTTCATTTATTTATGATTATATTTTGAAATAATAAATCTATTACATGTTAATATAAATAATATTTTATGAAAAATAACTATTTCCAAAACAAAAAATAATGAGAAGACTAGCATTGTTTCTTTTTTTTTAAATCTCTTTATGTCTGACAACAGAAGATAGCTCTATTTCTACTTCTGCATTCAGTGTATTGTAATACGTTGTCTTGGTTGAAGTATATGAAGAAAATAGGAAATGGAGAACTTTAATAGACAAACAGCAAATAATATTTTAGTATTATTATGAAAATAGTTTTGACCTCATGGATTCCCTGAAAGGGTCTTTAGGGGCCTTCAGAGGTTCTCAGATCACACTCAATGAGTTGACATTCTAGACAGAAGATACAAAGAATTAAAAAAAAAACATCTAAACAACCATCTGGCCTCCTAAGGATGCTCCTTCTGGTAAGAACCCCAAATATGCTACGCAAATATGCTATAAATAAAGGAAAGAAAATTTTAATATAGAGAAAGCACAAGCAGCTAAGGAGAACAGGAAAAGTTTCCTCTGGCACTTGAGAAGTTAAGAAGATTCTCCCAAGCGAGGGAAATCCTCCAGCTCCCATTGTCTCTAAAGTCTATTGTATCCCTGAATCTTTTGGGGGTTCCAGGAATGCTGAGGTCTTTGGGCCGTGTCTTGGCATGCCAATAAAGCTTGATACACAAAGTAACTACATAGATTGGCATAAATGAAATGGGATATTTAATGGAAATCACCAGAGTATAGATTTGAGGGAATTCATGACTCAGAAGTAACATATCAACTTATTTTAAATCGAATTAACAATCATATTGACCATCAAACAAATCATTAGCTCAATAACATAGTTGTCAAGTCTTGCAGACTCTTTTGCCACAACATCTCTTCTATGCGTCCATCCCTATTTCCATTCACAGAGCCACCATCCTAACTTCGATCCTTATCACCTCTCACTGGGACTATAACAATATCCTTCTAATTGAACTGACTTCTAATCTTTCCCCTTTCCATTGTACCTTCTCCATATTTGCCAAATTTATGTTCCTGAAGTACAGCTCTGACCTATCACTCCTCTGTCCAAGAATTTGGAGACAATTTCATTGTCTCTAGAGTGAGGAATAAACTCCTCTTCAGTTCTTAAGGTATTTCACAACCTGACTCAAGCCCACCTTTCTGGCTTATTTTGACTGAGTTCCCTTCTCATGGAATGTACTCTTTCGCATCATGCATCTGGTTGCATTTGATTGGTCAGGTGGAGAGCCTCACAAGGGGACTACTATGAAGGACAAAGTTCATTTGGTTGTGTACATCCTATTGAAAATAATAACTTAATGCTTGATAACCAGATATAATTAACTTTTTAAAAGTAAAAATGACTGATAAAAAGAATGTTGTTAACTTGGTTCAGTTACGTCAGACACTCTGTGGCCTCATTTTGAGGTTTTCTTGGCAGAAATATTGGAGTAGTTTGCCATTTCCTTCTCAAGCTCATTTTACAGATGAGGAGACCGAGGCAAACAGGGTTAAGTGACTTGTCCAGGGTCACACAGCTAGTGTCTGAGGCCATATTTGAACTCATGAAGATGAATCTTCCTGACTCCAGCCCCAGCACTCTATCCAGTGTGCCACCTAGCCTGGTTATTACAGCAATAGTAGCTCACTATTATAAGGTTAAGTGAAAGTTTTGTGGCTGAGACAGACTTTTGATTTGATGTAATTTGGGTCACACAAGACTATATTTGAGTTTGATCACCACTGAAACCAAAGTTTGTAGCTTTTTACCACTATGGAACAACACATCATAAGGGATCAAAGAATGGAGAAAAGTATAAACCACTGTTACTCATGAATTTTAAAGGAAAATATGTCTTATATAACATTGAGATACATCAACTGGTGCTGATCAGATCTTGGCTCAAGATGGGGAGAAGGTGAGGGAACAAGAGTTTATTAAGCACTTATTATGGGCCAGGACTGGGCTTAGTACTTTACATATATGTCATTTCATCATTACAGCAACTCTGTGAGGTAGGTGCTATTATTATTATCATCATCATTTTACATTTGGGGAAACTAAGGCAAATAGAGCTTAAATGGTTTGCTCAGGATCATGCAGTTAGTAACTGTCTGAGAATAGATTGAACTCAGGTCTTCCTGACTCCAGACCAGCACTCTATCCACTGTGCCACCTATTGCTACACTTACAATAGAGAGAATTACATTTATAGTGCTTTACATGTAGTAACTATATTGAGCCTCACAACTGCCCTCTGATGTTTGTCATTAAGGAAGCTGTATCTCAGAAGGAGTGACTTATCCAAAATCACACAAATAATAAGGCAGAATTTGAACCCAGGTCAGGCATTGGAGAACCCAGGTACTCCCAATCTAGCATTCTATCCAGTGAGCCACTTTATCTAGAATCTATCCCTCTATATAAGGGACTATTTGATTTCTGGTATTGTACCCCTAAGCATATAGCAAAGACTTGGGAAGGTACTATTAATTAATGGCTTCTGAGGGGAAAAGTCATCAATGAGGCAGATGTCCTTGGACCAGCCTCTTTGTAAAGCTTTAATGTAATACTCGCTGAAGGTCTAAAGATTCGCTCTAAAATTTTACTAAAAAACCCTTCTGAATACCATGACCCAGATGAATGTGTTTTTTCCCTTCCGATTTTTTTAAGTAAAAGACATGACTCTTAAACTAAGAGAAAAATTTTGTACAATTTACTATAGATAACAATTTAATTTAACAAACAATTATAATGCTACCATATTAAATGCAATTTTTTGTGCATGGTTATTTTGTTGCCCTATTTATGTATACATTAGAAACCTTTTAATCTTATAAAAAGAATTCATCCTTTTGTCACGGCCAACCCTGTGTTTATAAAAACACATTCAGTGTTTTTAAAAGCATAAAACAAAATAAATAGGATTATAAAGTAAACCAATTATATTGGAAATACAGTTATCAAAATATTTTTTAAAAAGATCAGAGACCTCTGCTTATGAACCTCAGCTTTACTGGCATATCTTTCATTTGTTAAAAATGGTATTTACAGCCATTCTTTTTTAAAATATTGGAACCAGGTCCTGGGTCTGGAATACAATGGATGTTGTAAATTTATTTACTTGACTCTGAAGAGCAAAATCATTCCCAGGTACTTCATTTTGCTAAGCTAACAATTTAAACTTCACCTCTAGCTGTATAATAACCATTTTTTAAAAAAATAAAAAAACCAAAACCCCTAAAAACTCTACTTCAGCATTTCATGACCTGTTATGTTACAAGTGTGAATACACCCCCTACCAATCAGAATTACAAGCCCTACATGTCTTAGTAATAGATTTTGTGATTTGCTGTGGCCAAAAAGCTTAATCAATTAATGGCCCAGCCTTTAGGAATGGAGTGCACATAGCTTGAGGTTGACCCTTTGATGGCAGACATCTACCCGGTTGCCTGGATTGTACTCAGAATCTTTTCAGTTTGATAGGGCTTGCCAGAATTTCTGCTTCATTAGAATGACCTTTGAGAAGCCAGCATCACTCACACACCATGATGAAAGATCCATGAAGGACTGAAACAGAGATACTAAAATGCTCTTAAACATAATTTGATTTTCCCTTGAGGACTCAGGAGACCCTTGAGGAATTTGAAAAGTTCAGGTTATTAATGTTATGCTTACCTCATTATTTGAGGCTTCTGAAATTTCCTCAGCGTAGGTATTTCTTTATAACAGAGTAGATGATCATTAAGAATTGCTGTGGCCAAAAAAATGAATCACCCTGTGGCCAACATGGTGATGATCTTCTGTACACTTCTGTACTTTCTATACATAAAACAGATACATTACCAGGTCCATACTCAAAGCCTTCCTACTTAGAGAGAACCTGCCAAAGTTCCAGTAAAATCACTCTTTGCCATGCCACAGTGATGCATCAGAGTAGAGCTTTTGTAGTTTATGTAAACCAAATATTTTGATATCCATCACATCATGTCACACAGTCATTCAATTATCTAAATGATATTTCCTTAGGAAACTTAGACTGGTGTTTGCCATTGCATTGGGGCAATAAAAAGGGATACCTGTCAGCTAGTCCATCATCTTGTTTAGTTAATATGTTTGGGTCCCTCACCTTTCTGACTTGTAGGGATGGAAGCATCCAATACAGAAACTGTCCATGTTGCATATTCTCTAACCAAGAAACAAAATAACATTTTAAACTCTAAGCTTCAAATTCTTGTATTTGGTATTAAGCAGCAGCAGATTGTTGGACCCATAAGTAGGTCACACATTGTGTTGAGTGATTGTGCTTCATCCTTTACCATCTGGCAACATGAATCAATGTCAGCTGGATGCAAATATAACCATGTAGAGGTGACCTTGGAAACAGTGATGGTTTCCTTTCCCTCACAAGACTGTTTCTAGGCCAAAATAGAATATTTAACATTATATGTTCTCATGCTTATAGACATGTAGGATGTAAGTCATCTCCTATGTCAAAACAGTTCCCTAGTCTGGTGTTTTTTTTTTTATATTGAGTCCCTGACTTAGTTTATACCCCACAACTACTTTAATCCATTGTTTCCAAACTGAATTTTATCCAGTGCCCCCACTTGTAGTTGGATTCAGAAGCAGCAAGGAAGTGATAAGGAAAGGCCCAATGGCACACATTGCCAACACCTGTAAGCTAAGGGGAATGGGGTTTAGGGAGATGCCATTGAATCTAATTTAAACAACGCCTTCTTAAGTGAGGATTTCTGTTTACTAGCATTTTTGAACTTCACTAGTACAATGATACCTGATGTTTGTATATTTCAAAATGTGTGTATCATCTCCCTAACACTATTTAAAATTCCTTTAGGATTGTATCTTAGACCCTTTGTCTAGTCCCTGCAATGCTGAAACCTTAGACTTTCAATAGGTTATTGCTTAGCATGTTTTGTATATAGTAAATTCCCAAAACATTACAAAATATTTAAATATTTTCTAAATTATAGGGGAAAATGTTTACTATAGTCTGATTATCAAGTGAATTTTGGTTTACTCACTGAATGTTACAATCCATGTGCTAATGGTAACTACTTATTACTATCTGTTATTCATAACACTGCTATCAAAGGGTGCCCCATCCTTTCTTCACAGAGAGAAGATTGGCTCTAGAAAGGGAAGGAATGATTTGATTTGGAAGGTTCCTGGGAATGCAGTTTGATCTGGAATTCCTGGTACCAGTTCAAGTAGACTGCCTTTTGTGAAGATTTAAGACAGTAGAAGAACTGGAATCAGAGGACCTGGATTCAGGTCCCAACTGTGACACTCTGACATTCATTATTCAACAAGTCACTTAACCTATATGGGGCTCAGTTTCCTCATCTATAAAATAAGGAAGTTAGACTAAATGGTCTGTAGGGTCTATCTATAATCTTATGACTCTAAAACAGTCCCATATCATCCTTTCCTCATCTCTCAAGGGCTACCACAATCTCTTGGACAGAGAATACTCTGACCTAGAGTGCAACTTTTACAAAGGTGGAAATGTAAAGGGAGAGGGGAACAGAGCATCATTTTACTTCATCATTAACCTCACCTTCTTCCTCCCAGCTCTGTCTTCAACATTAGACCATTGACTTTTGTTTCCCTTTCCAGCAATTTCATCAATTAAATATAAATGACTTCCCAATGTCATAAATCTCAAAGTTTAGAAGTAGATGGTGAATGCTAAATGGTGACAGGAGATGTCTCACAACTAAAAAGCTTAATGCATCTGAAAGCTGTATTGATTCTGAGCCAGATTTTCTTGAATGGGACCTTTTGGATATACCAAATGCTTTCTGGAACCAGGAACCTTGCCGGTAATTGGTTACGTTCATGACATGGTCTTTGGCTCCTTTTAAGTAAGTTCATTGTTAGGGACTCCTGGCAACTTCTAAAGCTTGACTTTGTGTAACCTACACTAAGGGTTGTCATTTACTTCCTTGCAAATATTTGGATTGGATTAAAGTTTTAAAAATTAGAAGGTGTGTACAGCATAGTACTAGATACTAAAGGAGATACAAAATGTTAATAAGAATTGTAAGGACCTTATAATGTAACAGAGGGATACAACATATAACAATAATTGAAAAGAATATGCTAGGATGTTAGAAATGTGCAGTCAGTAAATAAGCATTTATTAAGTACCTACTATGTGTCAGCCACAATAAAAAATTCTAGGGATACAAAGAAAGGCAAAATACAGTCTCTACCCTCAAGGAGCTCAAAGTCCAATGGGGGGAACAAAGTGTTATGTGATAATGAAGGTGGGAGGAAGCTTATTATTAATGGGGAAAGTTAGGGAAACCTTCATGGCAGAGGTTGCATTAAGGGGAGGAGAAGATTTTCAGTCATACGAAAAAGCATAAATAATAGCATTAATTCATGCATGTGTATGTATGCATGCATGAATGAAGAAAAAAACATTAAATGCCAACTCTGTACCAGACACGGTGGCACATGCTGGGGCTACAAGTACATAAATGAGAGTCCCTGGCCTCAAAGAACTTACGCTCTGATAGAGAAAGACCACACCTATAGGAAAGTGGCAAAGGTAGAGAACTTTGGTCTGGGAAATCATAGAAATAGTGAATGGATCCCTGGGGCAATCAATTGCTATGCCCTTTCTGAAAGCAATGATATTATTACTATTTACAGAGTAAGGAAGTGATATGGGGCATAAAAATACTGCATGTTTCAGCAAGGCAGATGATGGCCAGTTGAATGGCAGGATCAAATGTGAAACATGGAACAGGAGCAGCTAATAGGTTAAGTTCATTTAATAAAATATTATGACATCTCTGACAAAGGACTAAAATGGATTAACTGCTCCAACATCAGGGGAAGGATATTCAAAGTCCAGTCCAGAGAATTCTTGATCCTGGTTTGGAAAAGGGTAACAGTAACTGGACAAATGACAAAATGAGGTGATAGATGGTGTGAGGACAGTAAAGTACAGGGTATGAGAAGTTGGGGTGGGAAGATGAATATGAAGACTGATTAAACTTATTTGACTAGCACACAGGAATAATATTATCAGAGGAGTAGCTTGAGTAACTTAAGGTATGTTGGGGTCTTTTTGGTCTCCATTAAGTCTACTGTATCAAAAACACCTAGATGGAACCATCAGGGTTTAAAACAATATCTAGAAAACAACTCTGTTATGGTGGATCACCTACTATACTTGGAGTAAGAAGATCTGGCTTTAAATCCTGCCTTTGCTTCTGTGACCTTTGGCAAATCACCTCATTTATTGGAGTCCTCTCCAAGGTTACTAATTATTTTTTATTATTCAATCCACAACTCTTTTTCTCAGTCTTCATCCTTCTTGTCCTCTCTGCTGTATTTGACACTGCTGTTCACCCCCTCCTCCTTGGATATGCTTTCTTCTTTGAGTTTCTTTGCTCCTGCACATTCCTGGTGCCCCTCCTCATGTTTGTCCATTCTTTCCTGTGTCCCTTGCAGGCTCATTATCTATGTCTCACCTCCTCTGGATGAGTGTGCCCCAGGACTCTTCTTCTCTTCACTATCTCTCCTATCTCAGGGACTGTCATGGGTTCAATTATCATCCTTCCAAAAATGACTATCACATCTTCCTATCCAGTTGTGGTTAGTTTCCTCAGTTCTAATCCTCTCATTGGCTGAACATCTTCACCTGGAGATCCCCTAGGTATCTCACACTGAATATCTCCAGAACCTTATGTTTCTTGAAGCTCAATGTGCTGCTTTATAATTAATGCATCTTTTAATGCATATTAATGTATCTGTATTCTGTGCCCTTCAAGTATTGTGATACAATGGAAGTAACACTGACTCTGAAGTGACAGGACCTGCATTTAAGTATTTAACACCTGTATTGACCAGCTGTGGGCTCTCAGCTCCTTTATCAGTGACATGAGGGAGTTGGGCTGGATGGCCTTTCTGAGCTCCCTTCTAATTCTAGATCTATGAAATCGATAGCCTACACTATGACCAACCTCCCTGTTTTTGGTTAAGAGCTTCATCATCATCCCTCAAGTCACCCAGTTTTACAGTTAATTTCTGCCCATCATTCTCTCCTCCCCTCACTGCCCCACACACCATATTTCCAAGTCTTTTCAGTTCTATCCCCACAATATCCTTGTTCCTCTTTATTCGTGTGGACTCCACCAAGTCCTCATGACCTCTTGTCTGGCTCCAACCTACCTTTCCAGACTAATTATACATAAATCCCATGAACACATTATATGTTCTAACTACAGTGACCTGCTTAATGTTTCCTGTCTATGACGGTCCACGTCCTGTTTCCATGCTGTTGGACAGAAGTCCTTAATTTCTGAATATTCTCTTCTCACTTCTTCCTCTTGGAACTGCTAGTTAATTCTTTTCCAGACTTAGCAAAAGATTCGTCTTCTACAACATACCTTTCCAGATTTCCCTAGTTGTGATTGCCTTCCCTTCAAAGCCCACTCTTTTAGCTATTTTTAATATTTTTATAATACTAATTTGTGTACATTTTCTTTTGCTGCCGCAGAATATTGTGTAGGTATTTAACAAATGATTACTAAATTGAATTGGGTGGAGTTGGGGAGGCTCAATAAAAGGCTTGCACTGGATGACCTGCAAAGTCCCTTACAATTCATATGATCCTATGACCTCCATTCTCTGTCACTCACTAGCTATGTAACACATAGACAAATCACTTTCATTGCCTGGTCTTAAGTCTCCTCATCAGTAAAATAAGGAAGTTGGAGTAGATGACTAGGTATTTCAGTCCTAAAATCCTTTAATCCTAAATAACAATTCTCATGGCACCAAAAAAAAAATCCTCAGTTCTCTGTGCATGCCAATGTTCTTTGTATAGATTGAATGGTGGATCCAATTTTCGGTAGTTGTTTTTTCACAGAGCTTGGTGGTGGTTGCATTCAAATAAAATGCTGTATTGTGTCTGTTTCTATGGGATATTTAAAAGTGAGAGATTAACTTTTGTATCCTAAATTAATGTAATTCATACAGTCAACATGTGGAAGAATTTTTCCCCCAAAGTGCATGCAAGAGAGCAGACGACTTTTCATGATAATTTAAATAAAGATTATAGAGATGGTAAAGTAATGCTGTTATATTTCACAGGAAATCTTTGATAGTTCTGACTTTCTTGTAACAAAAAAACAAATTCCTTTCAGAGTAGAAATCTTTTCCGGTGAAAGACTATACCCTGGATTGCTGAAGCATTGGCCTAGATTTTAAAGTTTCATGATAGAATAGGTATGAGAACCTACTGACACTGTGAGTTTAGACTCTCTTGGGTGTCTAGAAGGCTTCTTCAGCCAGACTTGAACTTTCTTTGAGGATCTTGCTATAATCTTTTTTAATACTCTCTAAAACCTGTTCCTCTCCCCAGTCTACCCATTGGTGAGAAAGCAAATTAAGTTCTCAATAGTTTGAAAATAAAGAAGCAGGAAATTCATTTACCCTCCTGACAGCAATGCCAATTATCTTTTCAACCTCTTCTGAGGCAAATGTCGAAGAACATGAAAAATCACTTTGCAGTGGGAACTGAGGAGAGAGGCAGCTTCATTCTGCTCTCATTACCACTGGATCTTACTGTCTCCTGAGGATGGGCAAGATAATAAGAATATGCAGTCCTTTAATGGACCAAGCTCAGACACATTAGAGAACTCCATTAAATCATCCCTATCAAAAATGTCCTCAAAGCTGTTTTGAGCTTCTAAAGGACTGGGATTATATCTTCTCTTTCTCTGAAGTACTTGTTATCATGTCATACAGCCTGTAGTCTCTCAAAACATATTCGATAATAAAGATGACCTCAAGAACTCCTCAAGAAAGAGAAAACTGTTTGCCCCAGCATGTTTATACAAAGTTATTTTGGAAAAGAAGGAATGGCCCATTTTATACTTAGAAATTTCAAACATCAGAGAGCGCTTGAAGAATTCCTTGCCCCACAGAGGGAAAAGAGTTTGGAAGGGGAAACTCATATTTCACTTCCTGTCGGTCCTTAAAAAGAGGTTTATTCTCTCAACATCCACTAAGTTATCTGAGTTAGTCAAATATAGTGTAGGTTTAAAATGCCAGCCAAATCTTATGACATAGAGCAATCGATGTTGTTTTGTTTAATCACATGTACAAATTCAGTCAGAAATGCATATTGGGGAATCAGTAATGGTATGGATAATACCTCACATTTATGTGACATTTTAATAATTAATAAATTATCGATAATATAAAAAGCACGGCCTTTAATATTTATGTTACAATTCAATATTTTTAACATTTAGCAATAGGTTATATTTATACTGGGCTTTATAGTTTCCAAATTTGCTTTCTTTGCAGTAACGTTGAGCTTGGTTGTATCCATATTGTTATCTCCAGTTTACAGAGAGGGGCCTTTAGACTCTGAGAAGTTGAGACTTGATTAAGTTCCTGCAGTTTACAGATGGCAGAGCTAGGCCCAGATTTTTCAATTCTCTAATATAATGCTTTTTCTCACTGCATGAGAACTCACGAGGTAGTTTCTTCTTGCTAACTCCTGCCATGAGTCATATGTTATTAGCTTTCAGTGGGCTGTGTCAGGTCCCTGTAGTTCATATTTGTACTTTTCTGGGCAAGTCAGTGGAAACTGCATGGCATCATGTTACATCATAAAGGCAAATGGTGGCTTATCGTCTTAAACTCAAAAGAAATAAAGCCGTGCTACAAATGTTACTGACCCACAATGTCTTCCTTGATTAGCATTGCCTTTTCATAAGCTCCCAGTGGAGTCATGTATGATTCACTTCTTTCTGAAACCAGGATGTGAGCCCTCTTACAGGTATAAGCATTTATCGGAGTGTATTGTGTAGAGTAGTCCAGGGATTGGTAGGTTACAGATATTCCTTTCATTTTTGTTGGTTCAAAGACTGCTGCTTTCATTATAAAGGGAGAATGAGTATGCCTTATCTTATGGTAATTAAATTCTTCACTGCCAATATTTGGCTGAATTCATCATGATTCATTTGCTTCCATTGGTTATTAAAGAAAGGCAGTCAGGGTCTACTGCTGAAATTTCACAATGGAACAGCATTAGTCAGTAAGGGCTGAGAGCTTGTTTAAGGGAAAACAGTGTGATTTAACTGAAGGAACCTAAGGGAGCTTTAATTAGGGAGAACATGAGAAGGTCTCAGGCTAATCCAATCAGTCAATAAATAAACACTTATTAAATGCCTACTACGTGCCAGGCACTGTGCTAACTAGAGGAATTTAACTGGAGCCAGGACAAACGCCTACAAAGCTGTACTAGCAAGGGGCAAGGTAGGGAGAGAGCCAGGGAATATTACCAAGGAGCTTTGGTGGGGATGGTCTTCAGGCTATGGAAAAGAAAGGGAGGCCCTATGGTGTAGGACTTCTCCACCTGTGCTTTTGGTCATGGCTGTTCCTAATCCAGGGTTAAAAGGTATTTTATTGGAAAGGGAGAAAGCAATCTTGCTGCAGAGGATCTGATGGCACAACTCTGAAGTCACAGAGATAATCATGTAATTAATAAATATTTATTTAAATGCCTTCTGTGTTCCCTACACTATTACAAATACAATGAATAAAATCATTCCTATAGACAAGAAGCTTATATTCTAACAAATAAGACAAAAAGAGTCTATATCAGAGTACTCTGGTGCTCAGTCATTTCTCTGTCCTCTAATACGTCCTGTCAGTACATCAATCTGAAGGACAGTATTAGCCAATTTTCCTAACAATACAAATCCCTCCACATTTTATCTGAAAAACTCTCCATTTCTTCACAAGTGAATTTTGTCTTTTTTTTTTAAAGATCTCAACAATTAAGTGTTCACATGGAAAGGGGGCAGTAAGCTACATCTTTCACAAGTTGATTTTGTCTTTTTACACAAATTTTTGATTTCCCCCTGACTCTTTAAGCAACCAAACTGTTCATATGTAAAAAAGGCATATGTTCATATGCCTTTTGTACATAAGAGCAGAAAAAATATGAGCAAATATAAAGTAATTAACTGCAAAGTAGGTGAGGAGGAAAATCGTAAGCCACTGAGAGGATCAGGATAGAAAGTGGTCCTTGAAGAAGAGAGGGATTCCATCATATCCAAGTAACCGTGGTGGGTAACAGCCAATACAAAAGCACTGAGATGGGAGGTGGAGTGTCTGCCATGTGAGGCCCAGAGAGAAGGTCAATTTGACTAGATGGAAGAGGGTGGAAGGGGGACTGATGTACAATGAGCCTGGAACGATGGGACATGAAGGGGCTGTGAAAGGCTTTAAAAGCTAACCAGAGGAATTTTTGAAGGCAAAGTAGGCCATATTTTGCCTCAGTTCTTACCTAGCCTTTAATTACTAAATAAGCATTGCCTCAGACAAATAGAGACCTGGTAAAGACCTTAGTTTAAAAAGTCCTCCCACTGCCTCTGGGGCCCTCACCAGACATCTTGACCTATGTCTTTCCACTGGAATTCCTTTGAATCCAGAGGAGACAGTGAGGCTAATGACTTTGCACAATTCTTCCTCACTTAAATCCAATTTACGTATAATTCAAGACATTGCCCTTCATTGGTGATTGGTCCTCTTCAAGAATGAAGTATGAATAACACAACAGAGGAATTTATGTTTGATCCTAGAGGCACAAGACACCCCTGGGATTTATTGAGCAAGAAAATCTGTGTTTAAGGAAATTAAACTGGCTGATGTGTAGAGAATAGATTAAAATATAAAGAAACTTGAAGCAGGGAGAGTAATCAGGAAGCTTTTTAATGATCTAAGCAAGAGTCATGAGTACCCAAATTAAGGTGGTAGCTGAATGAATAGAGAAAAGGGGTCAAATACAAGATATATTTAAAGGTAAAATGGCAAGATTTTGTAACTGATTAGATATGTGGAGTAAGGGGATGATATTGGGAATATGTGAGTTGAGGTTAGATAATCCCATAGTTTGGAACCTGAGAGCCTGAAAGAATGGTGATGCTTTTGACAGAAATAGAGACATTGGAGGAGGTGAGGATTTAAAGGGACAAAAAATAGGAAGATCTATTTTTGACATGTTAAGTTTAAGCTGTCTCCATAACAAAGATTTTGAAATGTCCAATTCATGACTTGAGCTCAAGGGAGAGAAGAGGGTTGCAGAGAAGATAATTGAATCTATGAAAGTTGATGAGGTAACCAGGAGGAGGTCTAAGACAAAACCCTGGGGACCACCAACAGGTAAAGAGCATGCTATAGATGATGAACTAGCTAAGGACATTAAGAAAGAGGCAGCAATCAGCTGAGAAACTGGAAATTTCTAGTAGGAAAAAGTCAGACGTGGCAATTTTTAGGGCAGAAGGGAGGGATATAATTAAGGAACAGAAAAGCCTATTAGAATGAGGAGTAGTTCCCTCCAGTACTACCACCATCTCCAATCCTAACCAAAAACAAACAAAAAAAAGGATGTTTTCCAGATAACAGCGAATGTCCTTTTAAGTATGTATGTGTGTTTGTGCCTATGTTAGCACTGAGGTTGGGAATGATGGAGATGGAGTTATAAAAGCAGTTTATAAATGTATAACAATTTATTATGTCAGAGTTTAATAATGTCAGTATTCTCTCTCTCCCCTTCCTCTCTCCTGACTTCACTCCACCCCACCCCACCAATACATCACTTGGGTAACCTGTAACATCTACCTAAGTTTCTCCTCATTGATGGAGAGAAGGATTATTAACACTCTAGTCCTCTGTGAGGGATAGAGTTATCAAAAGCTTGTAAAAATTGAGGTGCTTCCTTTGGTTTCCTGTTTTAAGAAAGAATATTCTTTGATCCAGGCTCTCTTCAGGAAGAGGCCCTGGAAAGAGAGAGAGACTGTGTGGAAAAGCCAACATGTATAGGAGCTAGGGTCTTAAGTATGTTCTTTATTTCCAAATGTCTCACTAGAGACTTTGAGCACTTTATCTGGTGGTTGAAACTGGGACTCTCTCCTTTGAGCTAAAATCCCGTCTTCCAGTGGCAGACCTCATCTACTTTGTGTGCTGTCTGGCATACTCTCATCTGTATAATTTCTGTGATTGCTATTGGCAGTTTATTTGCTATTTGCTGTTGTGATCGTATTTGTGTAATTAGCATTTAGTGGAAAGGGAATTAAGCCTTGGGATCTAGCTTGAGGTATTTCTTTCCTGCAGAGGAAAAGTAACCAGGAAAGTGGTTGAACTTAAAAATAATTTTCTTTAGACTAGCAGTATTTAGCAGATAGATGTAATTTTGTTCCAATATCAACTATCTGCAAAGAGCTGACCCTGATCTCCTGCTTCCTTCCTAGAAGACACTAAAGTCTCCCTTGGAGAGGGATGGGTAAGATTGCAGAGATATCTACGCATACCTGTCTATGAGCTTCATGTAGACAAACTCATATGGACATAGACAAAGCCTACTGGGCCACACCCACCTCACACTTGTCTTCAAAAATCTTCTGTTTCAGGAATTATGGTTCAAATTTCAGGCTAACTGGTTTATCAGAGAATATCAGGAAAGGCTAACATATCTTTGATAAATACTTTTTTGTTGTTGTTTATGAATATTTTCCATGACTTAAAAAGAAAACAGACCATTGTACCAAGAAAACTAGAGCTAGGAAGTCAGTGGGTCAAACTTGAAATAATGGGATCTGAGTTCAGTTCCCAGTTCTTCCAATGTATGAATACAGGCAAGTCCCTTAAACTCGCTGAGCCTCATTTTCTCCATCTATAAAATGAGGGGCCTAGACTAGATGATAGGATTTAAAATCAGATCTTCCAGACTAACTCCAGCCCTGTAATCAGCATACCATCAATGTGCTAATATAAATATCATTTTTTTTTTTGCCACAAATACAACAGTTACCATACAACATCATATAGTTGAAAGAGCACTTTATTGGGCACCAGATCTGAGTGCTGATTCTGGTTCTGCTCCAAACTAATTGTGAGCAAGTTATTGGTTTTTTGTGTATGTATGTTTATATAAATGTATAACACATATGTGGGTACGTACATACATACACATATAAAATGTGTTGTGTTATACACACGTATCTATAACTTTCCTGATCAAAGTCAAATGGTTAAATTAGCTGATTTATTGAAATTTTTTGATATCCATGATTGTTTCTAGAGAAGGGGCTCTGAATTTTTTTTTTTTTATGTATCATGGCCCCTTTGTTGTTTCATTAAATCTATAGATCCCTTTTCAGAGTAATGTTTTTAGATCCATAAAATACAATGAAAAAAAGTTACATGGGAAAACAGCTATGTTGAAATAGTTGTCAATGTATTAAAAACAAAAAAACCAAGGTTGATGGATTCCAGGTTAAGAACCCACCATCTAGAGGGAATTCTTGGTCAGTTATAGGTTGGTTTATCTGCTAAATTCCCTTCCCATTCTCAGATCTGTGATTCTGTTTTGGTGCCATAGATTCCTCAAATGACTCATAAATCCTTAGGTAAAGTAATTGCATTCCATTGATTTAATATGCACTCTTCTCAGACTAAGTTCTTTGAGCACAGATAAACTAATTTATTTTAGAAGATTGAATTCAGTTATTGAAACACTGGTTGTTTTTGAAATAATTGAATTCATATAGATATAACCAATTATTTGAAAATAACTATTTGTTTGAATGTAATGTTTCCCCTAAAAATGAGAGTAGTTATATTGACAGTTTTAAAATATGCCTCAAATATTATTTTTAAAAGAACATTATTATATGCATCAAATTCTCCAGTTAGGCATATACATCCAGGAAAAGTAGTAGTAATTGGTATGAAACTCCTTGGGGAGCAAGATTCCTCTTAATTTTATTCTCTGGACAAGATGTGCTAACTTAAATTTCAACTTAAAAATATGGGAAAAGTGCAATGGAGAGTGAAATATAAAATTTTGGATGTTAAAATCCTTTTGTCTGTTGTTCTCTATGTACCAGACCAAATTCTGTTTCTAATTTAAATATTTTTTAAAATTTTCCCATAGTGATGAGAAGCATTTAAACTATGAATGGATGTTGAGTCAGGATAGGGTAAGGGACTAGCTCTGTGATTTATTTCATTCATATAGGGAACTCCTGAATGAGAAAACTCCCTCTATAAAGTAGATCAGCATATTGACTTAAAGTTTTAGTTTTCAAGAATTTCCTAGAACATTGAAACATTAAGTGACTTGCTCAGGGTGACACAGCCATGTGTCAAAGATAGGACTTCAACCTAGGTCTTCCTAGCTTTATAGTTAGTGCTCTATCAACCACGCTAAACTGCATGTCTAAATCTGACAGCTAATTTTGATCTGTTTTCATATGAGGTGGACATCACTTCAAAATTCGTTCAGATGGTGCCTATCTCCCATAATTCCTGGAAATAACTTTTCCCTTCACAGCTTTACTCTGCACTAAACCTCTGGATCCACTCACATCTCTCATTTTCAAAGCATCTAAAACAAAAGCTGTCATTGAGAGCCTTGGCATGAAATTAAATAAACAGATCTCATTGTCACTTATATGTACCAAAGCTCTCATACTCTAAAGTATTCAAGGAATGCAAAATTCTGATCACCTACATTTTCTAGTTAAGTTTTCTAGAGAAATCTTCACCTCCTTCAAATTGTGGGTTTCTAAACAATATTAGTCCAGTCTTTTACCTCAGTAAAATCCAGTGAACCTAATTCAATATTTCCCTGAGAAATTAGGATTTTACAGGTTCTTGGAAATTTCATTCTGAATAGCAATTGATATCATTCAGATACTCTAGTTCAAGGGTTTTTAACTATTTTTGTGTCACCACACTTTTGGCAATCTGGTGAAACTTATGAACTCCTCAGAATAACATTTTCAAATGCTTAAAATAAAACACATAGAATTGCAAAGTAATCCAATTATTTGAAATAGTTATAATTTGTTTTTAAGTTCAGGGACCCCAGGTTAAGAACTTCTGCTTTAGATCTTAATGTAGTCAATGTTGGAGACTGGTAAACCCATAATAACATCATAACATTCATGAATAATAACTTTTTTAAAGGACGATAACATCAGCTTGCTTTTTTATGATTTGCATCTATTAACAATTAGAGTAGGAAATTTGAAATCAGTTAATGAGGGTCATTTGAATACAGTTAATGATTTTTTTTCTAAACTGTAATAAATTTCACATTCTTCCTGCTGTTTGCTATGAAAATATAGTTGTGAAGTTTTTTTGAAGATAAACTTAGCACAGCAGATTGGGGATGAACCTTAGAATCAGGACAACCTGGGTTTAAGTTCTGCCTCTGACATACCCTGGCTGTATGACCCTAGATAAGGCAGGTTGCTAAACTTCTCATGCATTGGAGCTGATGTAGTAGTCCATGCCTATAATTCTAGCTGTCTACTCAGAAGGCTAAGGTTTGAGCAGGTCATTTGAGAGTTCTGAGTTGCAATGAACCAAGTCTGGCATCCAAAGAGTGAATACCCAAGAATTAGAAGGTTACTAGGTGCTAAAGAGGGTCACTAAAGAGGGAGGAAGAGATATGGAGAATCTGGGCCCAGCCAGTGAGGCTGGATATTGATTGGATGGCAGGTTGGGTCAAGACCATCAGGTCAGGTCAGGTCAGTGGAGGACCATGGACTGTGAAGGTAGAGAAGCTCTTAGCTAAGAGTTCAGTTATGATCAATGGAGACAGAACACAGGAGAGCCTGGACTTTAAGGCCCTAGACCCCAGCCCTTCTTGAAACTATGCTCAATCACCTCAAACAAGGAAGAGTAAAAACAATGGACTAAAGGGCCACTTTCCCTGGGTGTGCCAGCCCCAACTGCTATGTATCCAAAGATAAAGCCATGAAGAAGTTCATCATCCGCAACATCATGGAGGCCAAAATTGTCAGGGACATCTACAAAGCCAGCATGTTCTACTCCTATGTATTGCAGCACTGCCTAAGTGGCCTTTCCAACTACATGACTTTGTAAACTGTGGGATCCACAGCAAGGGGGAGAGGATCTGACACCATGATGCGTGAAAACATTGGACAGCTCCCTTTCTTATTACCTGTGCTGCCCCAGAATGACAGCAGGACTGGGAGTGGGAGCAAGAGTGAGAGTGAGAGCACAGAGACTAAATTAAATAATGAGATGCCGTTTGGAGCACCACATTTCACCAGGCATTTTGGCATCTTACTGACATATGGAGCATTTCAAGGAGTTCCCCTTCTTCCAGCTGCCAAGGAGTTATCAGGTTATCACTGACATTAATCAACTTTGGGGGCTTTAAACTTGAACAGAATGCTGTTTTTGTACATATGTGAGGGAACACTTTGTTATTATTATGGTTGAATTATTTTTCAATTATGACTGCCTCTTCAAACCTTTTGTGGTTTTCTTTGCCAAGATACTGTGATGGTTTGCTATCTCCTTCTCTAGATTATTTTATAGATGAAGAAACTCAGGCAGATGGGGTTAAGTGACTTGCCCAGGGTCACATAGCTAATAAGTATCTGAGGTCAGATTTGAACTCAGGAAGAGAAGTTTTCCTGACTCCAGGCCTGGCACTCTATCCACTGTGCCTGCCCAGATACAAATTTACATAAGAGATTTAAATAACTTGTGGAAATCACCTAGAAAGATGCTTTAAACGCATTACATTTAATTAAAATGTGTTAGATTTTTTTTGGAGGTCAAAGGAAGTAGAAAATGCAGAAATAAGATATAGAGCATGGAACAGGAAAAGCATGAAACCAGTCTCTTTCTCCATTTTGGGGGTGAGGGGCAGGGAGTAGAAGCCATCACACCTGTGGGATGACCTGCAAAACAGCCGCTTATAGCAAGCTCTAGCAAATCAATATGTTTGGTCCAATTATTTAAGTGCAAAATGCTGAGCACTCTATTTTCACAGACTAGAATATTTGCTCTCTCTGGAATTACTCTATATTAATCTCTATTCTAAAATTAGGACAAATTTAAGGAAAAAATAAGGGTAGAAATGTTAACCCACAGCTCAGTTTCCCCTCCCCAGGGAGAGGATGAGAGAAGACTTTCTAATTTTACTTCAGTCAATGACTTCCTCAACAAAGATCTTTTCTTGAACAAATAGATCTTTCAGATCAATTCTAGGTAGAGTCTTCAAAGTCTCTGGGTGACCCCAGGCATAGGGGATTCTGATTCTGTCAGTGAGGGTACCATATCCTCTGGAGGGGAGAAAATGTACTCTATGTAGTCAGTTTGTCAAAGTCACCAGATCCATGCATTATGGTGACATGTCACAAAGGATACTTTGGAGGAACAATAGTATCCTTTATGTTTTCTGTAAGTTTTCAATGGATTCTACTCTTTCCTTTTGGCTAGCTGGCTAGATACCTCTTAGATGCAATCCTTTCCAGATGGGGAAAGCCTTCTTCCCCATCATCTCCATGTCTTTCTTAGCTCACAGTTTCTCTGAGGAAGCCAAAACATCTCCTCTTTAATTCAACAAACTTAATTCAATTCAACAAGCATTAGTCACCTGCTAGTTAGGCTCTAGAAAGGTACAAAGTTTAGGTCAGTTATGGTTACCAGCTCTGATGGAGGTTATAGTCTAACAGAAGTAAAGGTAACAGCATACTGTGTCAGCATAAAACTACATAGCATAACCTGCTTAATTATGACAATAAGATCTCAAAAGCAATATTGTCCTGATTATTTTTTACAGAGCTTACAGTGAAAATAATGGTGATATGGTTAAAAGCTAGTTCAGTCCATGGATTTTCCATAGATTTTTACATTTCTAAAGAAGGCTTATATTGGCTGCCAAATAATGTCAAGATATTTAAAGGAAGGCCTTCTGATAACATTAGTATGAAACTCATGACTGATTTTCTAGGGGGAACATAGGCAAAAACATAGGATGAGCAGTACTGAATTGAGTTGTAATATGACTTAAAGGAAGGAAAACCCACAGTGATGAGCTCAGCCATTCATCTGTAGACTATATAAGGATTGTTACCCAAACTCTAACTTTTATTAGTAAGTCAGGTCCCCAGAATAACATTAGCTATATCTTCAACCCACTCAGAGTCTAGATATAAACCTTAAGAAGTTATAGATTTTTTTTTCTAATTATGTCAACTCAAACCCCAATTCTACTGTGTTTCTGCCAGAATTAATTCCCAGTACCAGCTTAATATCTCAATATCGTCAATACCATTGATTAGTGCCCAGATATCATTTGACCAATTAACATCAATCAGCTTTTACAAAGGGATTTTACTGAGAAGATGTATTGAGAACAAAATACAAATGTTCCCTAACCTAAGGGAAGACTGTCCCCCCACCCCACACCCACTCAGTCCCTGAGAAGAGTGAACTCCAAGTTCACTTCCGAATGCAGCAGAGCCAGTGGGGGAAAAGTGTTCACCTGCTTATTGAAACTGTGGTCTTGGTATTGCTCCACTGCATTCATAATGAAAGGAAATGCTAAATTTCAGTTATAGGTGAGTGAAAACCAAGAATCCATTTTTCCCCATCTAAGATACACTGTGTGAGAATCCCTACTCCATTAGATGTTCCCTGTACCTTAGCTCCAAAATAAAACAAAAAAAATGGCCTAGACTCCTCAGGCTGAATATTATAAACAAAAATGATGAGCCCTAAGCTATTCATTTTAAGTACTCTGCTTGCATTCAATGATGTCATAACTTTTACATTTGGATCAGACTTTTTTATTTTATGTGCAAGCTCAGCACTCATGCTAATTCTCAATAATAAAGACAATATTCTTCCATCAGCAGTCTACTGAACTCTCTCTCATTATGCAGAAGTAGTCTGGTGTTTTCTCCATAGAAGGTTTCCTTAAAATGTATGAATACTGGCTGTTAGGTCATTTTTAAATAAATGACTTCTGAAACAATATTTTGTCATGATTAGATTACCTACAGCATAAGTGAATAAATTTGTTTTGTGAACATTAATATAGATGAATATAGATATAGATATATACAGTTCATTAGAAAAAAACCAATCATAGCCACCTAAAGGATCTTTTTTCCTGTGAGAGTCTTCCTTCTCTTTGCTCTCCCCAACAAATCTTATAACTATATAACTGAAAATAATTTCAGTCATCTATGTGGTCAGAAGGCCGCCTAATTTAAGGCTTACTGTAATCCTTTTCCTTTATGATTTTCTCTTACACCATAAGCCAACTCTATTTGCTTCCTGGGACTCCAATAGCAAATAAGTATTCTATACTAAATACATATACACAGCATAATTTCCATATCTCTTTGCACAGTCACACAAATTGCAGGCAAGCTCATCATGCCAGATCACATTGGAGAAAAAGATATAGAATTTGAAACATATTGGTCATAATTCCTTCAGTTATGTGAGCACTGAGTGGTTGGGATTACAAATCCACTTAGTATCAAAGTGAGATGCACTGCCAGTTCTGAGCTGATATCTCTGCTCTGTTGAGCTACCTGATTCAAGCTCTTGTTGACAATGTGTTAGTATTCTAGTGTATTTGATTTCAATGTATTAGGATGTTGGCTGTTTTGAGTGGATTTTTAATAGATGTTCTTTAGATTGGTTCAAAGAGTTAGCTGTTTGATGGATTGCTTTGTACATGGACTAATGACTTGGTAGTAAGAAAGAGGATTAATGTTAACCAACTTGTACCATGACCAATAGGATTAGAGTGTCATGGATTTAGAGCAAGGAGGGAAATTAGAGATCCTCTAATCCAATCCCTTCATCTCACAGATGAGGAAACTGGGACTCACAGACTTTAAATGACTTTCCAAGGTCAAATAGGTAATGTGTAGCCAAGACAGGATTTGTACTTGGGTCTTCTGATTCAAAATCTCTTCTGCGTGTTTGTAGCATTAGGCTGAGGGTTAGGTTGATAAGCAAGTTGTTACAGACTTGGAGTCAATTTATAAAGATGTCTAAACAAATAGGATTTTGTGAACTATTTTTATTTTCATTTTTAAAAAATTATAACAAATTGTATCTACATCAAAGATCTTCTACTAAATTATAAACTGTATGAGATCAGGAAAGTCTTGTGTGAACTCTGTTCCACAGCATGTTGTAAGTGCTTGACAAACAATAGGTGCTTAATATTTTTTGCTGAATTTTAATTGATCTGATTTAATTTTTTTCCCCGGTAATGTTGATAAAGACAGCAGAATGTAGTGGAGAAAGTATAGGATCTGAACGAAGTAAGAACATCCCCAGTTCACATTGAATCTCTGACACGTAATAAGTCACAACCTTGATATCCTCAGGCAACTTCTGAAGACTTATCTAATAATTATGGATTTTATTGCACCGAGAGTTCCCAAGGCTGAGAAATCATGACTTATGTTAGGATTTATGCATATATTCAATACTTCAGAAGAGACTAAGATGACTTGATCAATGCTTTAATGTTATTCATTTTCTTTTTCAGCTATTAGTCAGTACTTTCCATCCCTTCCATTTCAAGACACCCCCATGAAGAATATATGTACTTCTGAGTGTTGTCTTTCTGTAAAGGACAATATGTTGAATTTAGTTTAATTGAGTTCATTTTTTAAGTTTAATTTTGTCAAACAGTTGCTTTAGATGACCTTACTTTTTGCTCTATTTTGGTGTACATTAATGGGAAATAATCAGTTTGATTTTTTTAAAAAATCACCCACACATACGTGTGTACATATATACATATCATAGGTATTTAGATTGATGTAAATGTGTACGTGTGTGTGTATATATATGTATACACACACACATTCAGATATTTTATATATATACACACATATATAATATATGTATGTATTGCGTATGTATATATTTAACTCTTCCTGGACACAACCCTGAGGTCTAATCTGCAAATTTACTAAACTTTCCAACATTTACTTGGCTGCAAATATTCTAAAGTGTAGGGATAGCTATTTGGTGCAGTAGATTACTAGCCCTAGCGTCAGGAAGACCTGAGTTCAAGTCCAGCCTCAGACACTTATTAGTTGTGTGACTCTGGGTCAGTCACTTAACCTTGTTTCCAATATCCTCCTCATCTGTAAAATGAGCTGGAGAAATGACAAAACGGTCCTGTATCTTTGCCAAGAAAATCCCAAATGGATTCACAAAGAGTTGGACAATTGAAAGGGCTGAACAACAAAATTCTTATGTGATTGTAGAACACTGAAAACAAATAAAATAATTTAATTAAAAAAAGAAAAAAAATAATTTTTCAGAGTTTAGGTCAAGAGTTTAGTTTAGATTAGAGATCCATTGATCTAGTTCAACACATACCTCAGTAGGCTTCTTTCATATAATGTCACTGACAAATGGCATTTGGCCCCTTCTGGATGATCTTTACCAATGAAACCACTAATGATAGCACATTATACTTTTGGATACCTTTAATTGCTTGGGAGTTTTCCCAAATATCTGCTTCTTGATAACTTTGTCCAATTACATCTAATTAGGCCCATGAAAAATAAAGTCTCCTCCCTCTTCTACAGAGTAATTTTTTTATTTATTTTATTCTGAACTTAAGAACTGAAACAGGCATTGCCATAACATAGTAGAATAGAAAAAAAAGATTACACATGAAACTGAAAATTCATTATGAACTTACTATTCCTTTAAATTACATATTAAAATTATCATGTAACTTATTATTTTTTCCTTTTTTTCTTCCCTCTCTAGAGATGGCTAACAAATACACACACACACACATACACACACACACACATGCCATTCTATATATACTTACATTTATCAAATCTTTCTCTGGCTACAGATGACATCTTCTTTACCTTGAGGCATATACTCCCTATCTTGCAGTATATTGTACACTTTTTATCCTACAGGGTAAATGTCCCTTGTTATATCAGTCAACCCAATCCAGCAGAATGTAAATAAGTGCCTAGTCAGGCACTTGGGTATAAAAAGCAAAAAATGGGGCCTTGGTTTCAAGGAGCTTACATTCTTGGGGGGAATATAATATATAAACTGATAAGCATATACATGACTAAAGAAGGTGGGAGGGAGGGAGTGCTAACTAGAAGAGTCAGAAGAGACTTTCTATAGGAAGTGACTCGTAACATGGACTTTGAAGGAAGCCAAGAGTTGCAAGAAACTGAGATAAGGAGGGAGTACAAGAGCTTCAGGCCCATGCAAAGGTATGGAGATGGGCAATGCAGTATTCAGAAAACATTAGGTAAGATAGTTTGGTGAAGTAGAATGTATGAAGAACCATAGAGGTAATAATCCCAGAGAGGTGGAATAGAACTCCACCATGTAGAACTTTAAATAACAAGGAGTCACTAAAAATATATGTTTAGATTTATACTCTAAGAATATTACTTTGGCAACTGTGTTGAGAGTGGATTGGAGGGGAAAGAGACCAGAAACAAGGATTACAATTAGGAGGCTATTAAAAAGGTCAATTTGAGAGATAATTCTGTCTTGATCTAAAGCGGTGGTCATTTGAATAGAATAGAGAGAAAGGAATCTGTGAGAGATATGTTATAGAGTGAGGATAGATAAGACCTGGCAGCTATTTGAACAAGGGAGGATGAGAGGAAGTCAAAAGTCAAGGATGATGTCAAGGTTTTGAATCTGTGTGACGATGGTGGCACCCTCAACCAAAATAAGGACGTTTGGAAGACAGTTGGATTTGGGGAGAAGATAAAGCTTTTAGTTGTTGGAACATAGATTTAGAGCTAGAAAAGTACTCTAGATTTCATCTAATCTAAACTTGTCATTTTATAGATTAAAAAGAAACTGAGGCCTAGAAAGGTTAAATGCCTTACCTAAGATCACACACGGAATAAGTGGTAAAACCAGGATACAAATTTGAGTTAGAAAAACATGGGATAGTTAGGTGGCAATGACCAATAGGCAGATGGTAATGTAAGACTGGAGCTTAGAAGTAAAACGGGGCCTAGCTGTATGGGTCAGGGAATAATCTGTATAAAAATTAAAATTGAACCCATGGAGACTGATCTCTAAGTGAGATTACTGAAAGAGAGGAAATGTCAAGAAAGAAAAGAAGAGGGCTGCAGACAGTGCTGTCTGAGACACTTTTGTTTAGGGGATGAGACATACATAGATAATGATCCAGCAAAAGGTACTAGAAAGGAACAGTCAGACAGGTAGCACAGTGCCTGGCACAGCAGTCACTTAACAAATACTTTTTTTTTTTTTAATTTGGCTTGACTAAATTGGAGAAAACTCAGGAAAGAGTAGTTTCACAAAATCTCCAGGAGAAGAGAATGTGTAAGAACAAGGAGATGTCAAAGGTGTCAGCATTCTTCTAAGGTTAAGAAAGATGAAAACTGAGAAAAGGTCATCAGATTTTACAATTAAGCCATAAAACAACCTTTTATTGGCTGGCTTTCAAGTCCCCTCATTGGCCTGGTCTACCTCCTCTGAACGCATTCCAACTAGTCAATGCCTCACCCTGCTTCTCCTCTACTATTCTTACCTCTTCACAGCAAGAATATACTTTAAATCAGAATTTGAATATCACATCAGAGATTCTTTCATGCTTGTGGTGTTTTGGTCTTTGGTTTTGCAAGGGTAAGGGGGGGCGGTAAGAAGAATGGGGAAGTATACTTAGAGTGTTTGAATTTGTTCTGAGAAAGATTTGCTACAGAATTCGGAGGCAATTAGCCAGCATGATAATACCTTCTTATAGTTACCTGTGTTGGAGCCATATCATGTATCTATGGTAGTGGAGACAATATATATCATAATCATTTAGTGGGCCCCTGATTTTGTGGATTTCTTTCTCCCAAAAAAATCACTTCTGCCTTGGGTTCAGTATTTTTAGACAAGCATACTCAGCATCTCAGTTCAGTGCTTCCTAACAACTGTAGTGTTTTCGGTTCCTTAAGATCAAACCCATCATTATGGATGCTGATGGATTTCCCCAGGTGATAGCCAATAATTTTAGCATTCTAGGAGACTAAACTGACACAAAGGGACTTAGAAACATGCTGCAGCACTGCATTTTCTACCTGTGCAGCAGCATAAATGAACAAGCTTTTCAAATAACGCCAGGTACACAAAGAAAATTCCTATCCAATTACATTTCAAACACATTCATAGAATAGGCATGTACTGATTCTTGGTATTGAGGGGTAGGGACTCAATATTAGGTAACTGAGGGTGCAAGAAGAGAGAGAAGTCCCATTTGCCTCACTGCAGCAAGCAAATGATTAAAGCGACTACAATCATAGGAAGACAGACCCTATAACCTATTTCTTGATGATCAAAAATTTCTTTCTTGTATGCAACTGAAATCTCTACTGCTTTCATGGGATTAGAGGATTTAGAGCTGGAGTTTAGACTTTAGAGATCATCTTGTCCAGTCTTTTTTCTTTAAGATAATAATAATTCACTTTGGGGTTGTTTTTTTTTGAATTTCCAAAGCACTTTTTACTTTGAGGTAGCAAATACAAGTGTTATTATCACCACTTGGCAGACAAAGAAACCCCAGTTCAAAAAGATTAAATTACTTTCCCAAGGTCACTCAGCTATTAGGTGTCAGAGCCAAGCCTCAGTCTCAGCTTTCTTTCCTGACTTCAGACCCAGGTCCTAATTTCTAGTCTGTCTGACTCAGATAAGAAAAGTGAGTCCCCCTTGCTCAAGGTTACATAGGCTATGTTCTTGAGGGGAGCTAAAGATGAAGTAGCATAGCTGGGGTGTGAAACCAGGTTTTCTGACTCCAAATTAGCGTTCTTCCTACTATATATGGCATACCATCTGCAACTTAGTAGATAAGACTTAGGGAAGTGCCTGCCTGAGGCAAAGAGGTTGTGACTTAGCCCTGCTAACAGAGAGTAAATTTCAAAGGCAGGTTGAATTGAAACCAGATCTTCCAGGTTCTAAACCTAGTACTCCAAGCACTCTTCACTACTGTGAGCCCACTACCTCAATAACCATAATTGCGAATATATTCAGAAATGAAGGTATCATATATATGGTTTTTTGACCTTGTTTTCTTAATAACTTTTTTATGTTGAGTTATCATTGGAAGAATATGTTGCTTTACTCCCTTTTAACCCCTCACCCCTCTACTCCACTGCCAACTACATAAGTCAATTTATTTTCATTCTGTCCTTTATATTTGAAATATGTCAGCGTGTCCCTATGTAAAGTGAATATTTCCTTCCTTTAATTATTTCTTATCTGTCCTGTATGTAGCTTGCTTTGTATGTATTTGTTCACATGTTGTCTCTCCTATTAGATTATAAGCTCCTTGAGGGTGGGAACTGCCTTTTACAAAACTCTTTTTGTATCCCTAGCATTTAGCACATACTTAATTAAGGTTTATCACCTGAATGATTTCCCTCACTGCTAGAAGCAACTTGCACTATGTATGATAGGAAGAACACTAATTTTGAATCACAAAACCTGATTTCACATCCCACCTATGCCACTTTGGCTGTAGCTCCTCTCGGAATACTGCCTGTATGACCTTGAACAAGGAGCTAAATCTCTCTAGGACTCCAAGCTAAATCTCTAGGAGCCATGAGTATATAACAGACTCTGAATCCTTATTCATTAAGTGGTCCGTTGATGATTGGGTAGCTTTTTATTTCTGTTAACTGAAAGTTCCCAGGAGATACCAGAAACCACAGACCTAAAATAGCAGTGCTTTATATCTCTTAATATTTACTGACCTACACTAATGTGTAGGCATTTCCACTTAGAAACCAAGCATAGACAGCATGATGAAGAAGAAATTCTAAGTGTGGGAATCAAGAGATTATGGGTTATTGTCTCAGCTTTCTTATGATTAGGTAAGTAGCATTTAGCCAGTTCCTTAAACTGTCTTGTCCTCAGTTTCCCCATCTGTAAAAGAATTGCCAAAGTCTCTTCTGATGCCACCTTGCTATGATATAAAAAAGTGAACCTGGGTTCTCAAAGGCTATGCCAGTGACATACGAAGTCAGGCAGGTTATATACCAAACTAATGAGGTTTTAAGTCCAAGTCTAGCAGTGGACCCCATCTGTCATTTTGGCACCAATCAATGTAAATTTGGAGAGAATCATCAATATATTGACAGCAAGGTGATGGAAATTCAAGACAGAGGAGCTCTCAAGAACCATTTCTTAAGTCATCAGGTAGTTCTTATCAGCATTGTTGAAAGGAATGCTCCAATAGCATAGATCACAGGTCCTTGGAGTAGTATAGTAAGTAACTAGATGATGCATAAGGATCCCCACAACCTCCTCTAGTTGAAGATGATGCAACTCTCTAAAAGTACCTGGAATGAAATAGTTATTAAGCACTGTGCTAATCACTTTACAAATACTATCTCATTTGGTCCTCACCACAACCACAGAAAGTAGGTGCTTTTATTATCCCTTTTTTGCAGATGAGGAAACTGAGGCAGACAGAGGTTAAATGAGTTGTCCATAGTCACACAGTAAGTGTCTGAGGTCTGATATGAACCCTTCCTGACCCTAGGCCCAGGGCTTTATCCATTGTAACATCTGACATAAGGGACCTCAAAGATAATAATTGCTAACTTTTATGTAATACAAGTTTTCTAACACCTAGCAACATAGCATATGAATTAGTATCCTTTTCTGCCAACACAAATACATTCATTTTAAGTTCTGCTCATGCTGGAGAGCACTGATCATGGAGTCAGAAAAGAAAAAGAGTTAAGAGTCTTGCCTTAGACATTTAATGTGAGTCTGAACAAATCAATCATCCTCTCTGAGCTTCTGTCAGATGGATCTTTAAGATTTCTCCCAGCTCTAGATCTTATAGGCCTAAGATATAAATGAGGTAATACATACAGTTTGGGAAACAGGAAATAATGGAACTGCTTGTGCTGTTTCCTTTGTTTTCCCCTCTGTGCCCATTTGCCTATTTCCTCCTCTTTAGAGTCCAGCTGAAATTTTATTCTTCTCAGAGAATCACATTACAGAGTTAGGAAGGACTTCGGCCATCATTTGGTTCAAACCATCCAAGGTCAATATTTCTTCAGTGTTTAAAAAAAAATGAAATTATATTGGTATGGGTATTTCTACCACCATTTTAGATCACAACTCACTTTTTCCTTAATGAACAGTCTTTAAGGAGTTGCCATGGTCAAAATAAACAAAAGTTAGCTGTGTAACCTTGAACAAGTCACTTAAGGTTGAATTGCCTCAGTTTCCTCAACTGTAAAATGAGGACAGTAATAGCCTCTACTTCCCAAGTTGTTATGAGGACCAAATATAAAGCACTTAGCACATAGGGCTTGGCACATAGTGTTATGTAAATGCGAGCTATTATCATTATAACTGTATATTAATGGGCAGGTAAGTGGCACAGTGTATAGAGTCAAGAAGACTCAGCTTCCTGAGTTCAAATCTGCCCTCTGACACTTTCTAGCTGTATGACCCTGGACAAGTCATTTACCCCTATTTTCCTCAGTTTCCTCATCTGTAAATGAGCTAGAGAAGGAAATAACAAACCACTCCAGTATTTTTGCCAAGAAAACCCCAAATGGGGTCCCGAAGAGTCAGACACAACTGAAACGAATGAGCAACAATAGCAATCATTATTGTTTTCTCTGAATCTGTAATCCCATGAGTACCAATTTTTCCATAGAACTCTTTGGCCCTTTATCAGTCTCCTTTCATTTCAACACTAAAGTTAACTGTTTTATGCACAAAAAATCTGGGGACGATGACAACTTTTTCCAGCTGCGCCAGAGTTTGGCACATGGCCACAGT
This sequence comes from Notamacropus eugenii, assembly GCF_028372415.1. NCBI lineage: Eukaryota > Metazoa > Chordata > Mammalia > Diprotodontia > Macropodidae > Notamacropus > Notamacropus eugenii. The sequence goes on from NC_092872.1 coordinate 581,467,619, forward strand.
AGATGTTTGTCATTAATGCTGGCTCTCACCGACCTCTCCCAGTTTCTTAAGAGAGGATCTTCTTTTATCCACAGGCCATAGATTACGTTAGCAACACATCCTTTGGGAAAGGGGGAATCAAACTCAGTATTAAATGTTGAATAATTATCATGTATTTTAGATGATAAAGACCCTATTACTCAGTTATTACTTCCCACAAGTGTACAAATTTTGAGGGAGTAGGGAATGTCCTTACCTATGATTGGAAACTCCCTCCAGTGATGTAAATCAGCGACTGGCCTTTAGTTTTAGTCCTGAAGAGTTCCTGGGGCCAGGAACTTCACCAAGAAGTTAAATGATTCTTGAGTGACATCACCCTGCTTGTGCCTTTAAACCTGGTCTTCCTGAGTCAAAGGCCATCCCTCTATCAAATATGCTTTGCTGCCTCTCACATTTTCCGTATCAGTCAGTCATTAAGCACTTATTAAGTGCTTTCCATCCTTTCTTTTTGAGGCATCATGGTGCAGTGGGAGGTATTGAATTTAGAGTCAAAAAATGAGCTCAAATCCTCCTTCTGTCTTTTACTACCTGTGTGACCTTGGGTAAGTCATGTAACTTTTCTTTATCTTTAAAATAAGGATATTGCATTAGGTGCACTCTAAAGTCCCTTCCAGCTTTAAATCTATGATCCCATTTAAAGGTAAGACTTTTTAACAATATTAGCAGCATGTCTTATCAACACTAGAGGGTGTGGTTGCCCATAATCTGCTCTGCCAGACAACTGCGGTCAGAATTGTTTATCATATTCAGCATAAACAAGAACTGGAGAAAAGTAGAACAGAGAAAGCTGTAAACAGCCACAGAAGTAAACATGAGCTTTCCCAGGAAGGGAGGGTGTGAAAAATGTCACCCACAGAGACACTTTGAATGATAAAATGTTAAGACACCCTCATCCCCCTGCTTCTCTTGGTCTTGCCAGGAAGGTTGTTGAAAGAAAGTTATTTCCTTTTCTACACTATATGTGTCAATTCTGCAGCTCTCTGCTATTAACATTGCCACTTAGCAACTGGAACAAACTGGGGTGCTGGTGAGTATGGGCATCAGGCAGCCAGCCACAGCCCCATGCAGAAGGCAAATAGTTCAGCATGTCCTCCTCATGCCTTTATTACCAAGAGGACATGAGAAGAGAGAGCAACATGAAGTCTCCACAAGCAGCAGGAGCACTGAGCTAGAAACAGTGTATAATATGAATTCTTCTTCCTGATGGTTAATATTCTCTCCAATAAAGCCATCTTGGCTTCTGAAAATGAAAGCAGTGGTGGGGAGAAAGCCCATTACGGTTCCTATATTTCTTCTCCCCCTTTTCCATATTTCCCTCCCCCATCCCCAACACATACATAGCTTTATAGAGCCTTGATGAGTTTATATGAAAAAAAAGTAGGTATGAATAAAATTAACTATGAAGACAGGTTGTTTTTATTTTATTTATAATAAGTTTCTGTTTGGACGACAGTCATTTTTTCTGCCTCAGCATGACCAAATAGAGTAAGAATTCAAAATGAAAACTTAAATGCGTATGAATAAGAGCTTGCAGCTGGAGCAATCTGTTATAACATCTAACATTGGCAAATGATAAACTAGAAAAGAGCCTCTTGTGTATTCAGTGTCCCCATTATCTCCTTTTTCTTCTCTGAAGGGCTGAAGAAATCTTCCCCGTTAGCCAATGCTCAGTGCTTCAGCTTAATTTTCATTGCATAATTTTAAATACAGATCATGTCTACAGTGCAGCAATTAATGGATAGCCTAAAGACTTATTATTTCAAACTAATTGATATGTAGGAAAAGTTTAAATAACATACTCTGGATAGGAAATTTTTTAAGTGACTCCTAATGTAGTGAATTCAGAATCTTCATTCTCTCTGTGTCAGGTAAACCAATAGGATAATTTATTGTTTAATTGGAGTGATTGGTTGTACGTTTGGCTGTCTCAAAGACTCTCATTTTCTGAGCATGTGTCAAAAATTTAGGCATTCCAGAGCTGTTTGGACACTCGAGAGATTATTTAAAATTTTGTTCTGCTTTATGTTGTTTTTGAGGGGAGGAGAGTTATGACAAGAATTGACAGTTTTTTCAGAGTGTGAATACTTCCTTAAAATGTAGCAGTTATACTGAATTTTTTCTTAAAGCAACCAGAAATATAAAATGATGTAAGCCCTTGTGGCTGAACACCACTGCTGAAGCATCCTTAGACAGAAAGCCTATGGAAGCTGAACATGCATTTGAGAGTGAATTCATTCCAAATGATTCACACTTCTTGGCCTCAGACCCTCTCAGGACAGTCTGCATTACTTGCAGGGCATCTATCCTAAAGCCCTTTCCACATTCCAGATAGCCTCTGTAGGATCCAAAAGATCAGAGTGAAAATGAAGGGGAAGGAAATTTAAAAAAAAAAAAAAAGAGGGCCAATTTGTAATTTTAAAAAATGATTTGGGTTTGTGGACCTTAGCAGCTTTGATATTTTTTCTTTCAGAATTAATAATTTGTAATGAAATGTAAAATTTAAGTCAAGTATAAACCAAAGAGGAAAAAAGTCCTTTAAAATATACTTTTCAACTACTTAAAACAATTCAAAGCAGCTAAGAAAAATGGTTGTATAAACTTAGCTTAGTAACATTTTCTAGATGTCAATTTCTTCATTGATAAAGTGATAGGGTTAGACAGTTATGATCTCTTAGGTTCCTTCTGGCCCATGATTCTGCAGATTAGCAGCATAAATGTCTGTTTTGTCATTCTGAATGGAAACAAGAACCGAGGCTGCAAAAATGTGAAACACATCCATTTTCACTTGTTTTAGAAAAAACAACCTGAACATAGTAGTTATTTTTCTTCCTTAAGAACTGTTTAGCAAATAGTCATACCAGAAGTATTATAATTTTCATCTCTGAAAGAGAAAACATAAGCTATTTCTCTTACTCTTCAATGTTTATGATCAGATTCCTCCTGTGAGGATAACTGGTCCAATTTCATGGACAAACATAGGTACTTGCCATGTCTTGTTAATATCATCTAGATCATCCACAGAGCTTTTAAATCATTAAACACTTATCTGACAATCTCAGAATGAAGGCAAGGGGAGATCAGTGAGAGAAAACTTTTCTCTCCTGATCATAAACCTTTAGAGTTCTGTCCTTCATATTTTCACCCCCATCTTTTCTGCTTTCTATTACTCAATCAACAAGCATTTATTAAGTACCATTCACATCCCGGTAATACAAATGGAAAGAATGAAACAGTCTCTTCTCTCTGGGAACTTGTATTCCATTTCCAGAGACTACATACATCCAGAGACTACTACATACTACATACAGAATCAGTTCAAGGTGATTTAAAACAATGTAGGGAAAGGAGGGCACTCACAATTGGTGAAAATCAATAAAGGCTCTTCTAGAAGGTGGCACCTCAGCTGTGTCTTTATAGAACAGTAGTCTATGAAGCAGAGCTGAGTAGGGAATGCACTCCAGGCAGGGAGGAGAGTCATTGTAGAGATGGGGAATAGGGTGTCATATGTGAAGTATAGAGAGAACAGTTTGACAGCATCTCAGTGTAGGGGAGTAATGTATAATGAAGTGAAGCTAGAAAGATAATTTGGATGTAAATGGTTTTAAAAGCCAAACAGAGGAACTATTATTTGATCCTAGATATGTTAGGGAATTTAGAGTTGTAGGGTTTTTTGATTTTTTAAGTAGAGGGGAGACATGGTCAGTTATGTACTTAAGAAAATTATCATCATCATTATGTTTGTTATATCAAGCATTTATATAACCCTTTTAAAATTTTGCAAAGTATTTTACACATATTATCTAATTTAATTCTCACAACAGCCCTATATGAGGCAGGTTCTATTATCCCCATTTTACTGATAGAGGTTAAATGATTTATCCACAGTCACACATATAGTAAGTGACTTAGATAAGATTTGAATTTAGGTCTTCCTGACTCCAAGTCCACCACTCTACCCACTATATGATCTAGCTGCCTCTGAAAAGTCACTTTGGCAACTTTATTGAGGATGAACTGGAGTGGTGAAAGTAGAACATTTGGGATCTAACTGTAATCCTGTAGTCAAGAAGAGCTCCTGAAATAAAGTGTGTGAGTACAGAAAAAGATGAAAGAGATGTAGAGGTAGAATCAGCAACTGCTTATATATGTGGGGACAGAAAGTAGTTAAGAGGACACCAAGGTCAGGAACCTGTGACATAAAAAGAGCAATGCTTTTGACAGAAATAGGGAAGTTTAGAAGAGGAGTGGGCTTGGGAGGAAAGATGATGGTTCCTATTTTGTTGAGTTTAAGATGTTTTGAGAACATCTGCTTTGAAACTTCCAGTAGGCAGCTGGTGATATGAGTTTGGAGCTCATGGGAGAGGTAATGCCTGAGTATATGAGCCTGGGAGTGATGGGCACAGAGATAATTAAACCCCTGGGAACAGATGAAGTCATTAAGAGAGACACTGTAGAGAAAGAAGAGGAGCAGGCCCAGTTCAATAACTCTGCTCTGTCTTGTAAATTTGCTCTTCTTTGCCAAAAGAGAGAGACTGAGGCAAGAAGTGAGGCATTTGGGGGCAGTGTTGAACTTCCTCTTACAGAAAAATCATGCCAATCTCAAGTAGCACTTATCTATCTCCCCCTTTCTTTTTTCTGTCCAAGAAGCCAAATGTTAACCTCCCCCTCACCAAATCTATTGTTTTTTCAAGTTACACATGTATTTCTGTTCATTTAGTTCAAATGATGGTTAGATAAAGTCTGATCAATTATAACTTTCACACATAATAGTTTATTGTTTTATACATATAGAAAGGAAACCAGAGAAAGGGAGCTATGATGGCCAGGTTTTGTAGATGAAAGTGAAAAAGATAGAAGCTTAGAATCTGTCTAAATCATTAAGACCTAGTCTTGCATAGAGCTCATATTTTAATATTTTCATGTTTTAACAAACTCCCCAAACAAGTTAATAAACTTTGTGAACTCCAACCTCACCATCTCCCCTGGAGCACAACTGAGTTAAAAGTGTGACAGTAGAGGAAAGACACTTGGTAGTCAGGGGTTTCTTCAGGTGGGTTCGCTTATTGTTCTGTGACAGCTTCTTTTCTCCTGAGTGAGGGGTGGCTAGAGTTTTTGCCTGGGTAAATGTCATATCCCCAGGGCTGGCTAAAGGAAGAAGCTGGCAAAGTGTGACTTCCCTCACTAAAGATGGGGGCTGTCCAAGAGGGAGTAGCTAGTTTTCTAGTACTTTCAATGCAGTACTTCCAAACCTACACCCTGTTAAACAAATAAACCCATAGTAGACAAGTGGAGATATGTCTTAATATTTATTTTCATAGGATCATATATTTAGAACTTGAAGGGATTTCACTTGTCCTCTCATCCAACCTCTTTGTCTTATATACAAGAAAACAGGCAGATAGAAATTAAGTGAATGGCCCAACCTTCTTTTTGTACTACAATATGCCATCTTCTTCTTTTATATCTGTCTAGATAAAAGATTATATGTTGAGCTGATTCTGTGCAAAGCACTCAGAATAAAAAGACAAAAAAAGGAAGTGTCTCTACCATCAAGAAGCTTACATCATGCCTCTAGATTATAGCATGGTTAGAGCTACACTAGTGAGGACCTTAAATTCCCTTTATCCAGTGTTTACCCCATTTCAGTAGGAAACAGATTTTTGAGTAGGATGAAAGATAAGAGAAATTAGATTGCTGGGTAACATAGTCAATTCTGGATTGGAAATGAAAGGTACTAGAGACAGGAAAGAGGCTGTGAGAATCCACACAATGAGGGTTTGAACTGGGGTGATTTTAGTGGGAATAGAAAGGGAAAGATTGACATGAGAGACAATGTGGAAAAACAGAGTGTGGGAGAGAGGAAGGACCTTGTCATAGTTCTGATGGTAAATTATGTATATGTTATCTTAAGAAGCGAAAAAGAGAAAATTAAGGAGAAAAACAAATTCAAGGAAGATGTTTCAGTTATAGATTCAACATTCAAACAGAGATGTCCATCCGGTAGTTCAGCTGAAATACTCAGAATGGAAGTCAGGGCTGAAGTTTCCTTCTTAGGAAACTGGCCATTTGTGTGATGCAAAAAAGTATCCCTAAATCAGTCAATTCCATTTTTACAAAAGCATTCTAACCAGTACTTTAGCAGAATATTTAATTTTCTATACCAAATGAGTTAGAGAAAAGTAAACCATCAAAACACTTGGGTTTTTCCTGCTTTTACTCCCCATGAAAATATTTTTATCTCAGTGTATATTATATTTGTACTATATATTATATATACTATGTATTATATGTAGTGTATATATTATTATCTATTATATTATATTTATACTGGATGTATTGAAAGAAAGAAAAAAAGTCAGGTTTTGTACTTGTGGTTAGGCATAGTTGAATAACAACAGTAAAATCATTAATTCTGTTTATGCTTTGGTTCCAAAGACTAAATGTTAAATTCATGATTTATGTCTATATCAGAGACCTTTCTACATCAAAGTGGTGTCTGAGTTTGATTCCCTGGTGAGAAATGCAAGCTTTGTGAAATGCAAATTTGGTGTAATTTATTAATTATTACTAATAACCAATGGTCCCCGCACCATGTTTTCAGTAAAGAATAAGCAATCAGTTTGCTTATATGAAAGTAAACAAAAGTTTACATTAATTACTAATCCATTAATGTATTAATTGAATCTCTTTTTGTGGTGAAAGGGTACATTTGAATGAAATGTGTTCTTTGGATACATTTGGAGGAACATGTTATGTCATTAACATTTGACTGGTTGGAATGAAGTAGGAAAAAATTTGACTGTGTAGGGTTAAAAAAACATTTTACCAACCCATAAATCTTAAATGATGTGTTAAAAAAGAATAACCTTCCTCATAAAAATAGTAACATTATATTCATGATTATTGATGTAATATAATGATTCCCTCTTTTGATATAATATATTTAATTTGTGCTGTTTTGTCTCAATGTAATGCTTCAGAAAAGGAAATTGCATTCATTGTAACGTTACATTATTTAATCTTTTTAAAGTTCCTGCAGGAACTTTTTCTTTAGCTTAGTATTTTATATATATAAAAAGTTAAGTTTAATTGGAATTCCATGTTAGCCCTCTCTTCAGCACACTGCAACATGCTAAGAGAGAAATATGCATGGTTAGTATTCTTGACATTCTTTAGTCATAGAGAAAAAAGCTCTGCATTTTCCTTAATCACTTTCTTTTTCCCCCTGGAAATAACTTCAAAGCTGTTTGGGATCCTGGGTGCAAGTAAATGACAACAGGAACCAAAGTATTATGTTCAGTGCAGCCGTATTTGCACTGCCATTTAGACAAAAATATTCCTGGATTGAAATTGGTTCAAAGAGTGTGTTTACATCATTTTATTCTTTAATAGCCTCCTTTTTGATAAGTTCTTCAGTCTCTTAAACTGGAAAACTATACCATCTAAGAATTCAAAACTTAAGACTGGAAAGCCAAAGAAATGATTTTTTTTTTTTTAGTCCCAGATGCAAATAAATAGCAATGCAGTTGCTAACCAGTTGCTGGTTCTAACCCCGGTGACATATTAAGGTAAAATATTCTAGGTGTGCAAATCATCCATGGAGTTCATTGTCAGATCACCTAATCCATTTAGCCAAGACAGCCCAACAAAGCAAATGTACTTATAAGACTCAGTGATCCCAATACTAGCACCCACAGATGTGAGAATGGGGCAGCATTTAACCTGGCCATTAATGTGTATTTGCCACTAAACACATGGCACATTTACCTGCACAGAAATCAAGACCTTGAGGGTCACATATTGCTTTTCTAATTTCGGCACAATGCCTTGAAAATAGTAGGTTCATAATGCTTATATATTCCTCTTTTCACACAGCCCATTTATGAGAAATGACAAATTCCATACTCTTCTTCCTCCTTTCAATACAATTATTCCCTTTTTAATTTATTTAGATTTTTAATTTATAGAATAAAATAAGCATGTCCACAACATAGCATTACAAAAAAAAATGATTTCACATGAAATTGCAAATCTGTTATGTACAACTTCCTATTCCTTTTAAATATAAAATAATATGTGCAACTATTTTTTCCCTATTTTCTTCACTCTCCACTTCCATATTGCCTACCATTAAACAAATATAGGTAAATATTTGTAAAATTATTCTATACATAATTCTTTTTATCAGTTCTTTCTCTGGATGCAGATATCTTCTTCATATGTCTTTTATTTTTAATTTTTTTATTTATAACCATCAGAATGACTTAGACATTCTAAGTTATGCTTAAAACAATATGACTGTTACTGTATGCAGTTGTCTATTGTTTTTGCTCATTTCATTCTTTACCATTTCATGTTAGTCTTTCCATTTTTTTCTAAGATCATTGAGCTAATTAATTATTTCTTATAACATAGTAATATTCTATTACTGCTATACACTAGAACTTGTTTAGCCATTCCCCAATTAATGGGGATCCCTACAATTTCTAGTTCTTTGCTACTACAAAGAAAACTGCTATAAACATCCCATTCACATTCAGTTATAATTTCTATTTGTGAATTTCCTTCCATCTTATTTTTATTCACTACCTTTCTTTCTCAGCCTCTCTTTTTACCCTATCCTTGTTACCTTATCTTCTCCCTCCACCTTCCCACTCCCCATCCCACATACCCCTCCAAATGTCCTGCCCTTACAGTTTTCTTACCTCTTTACCCAGTTTTCTTACCTCTCTCCATGTTGAGAAGACTCCTACACCCTTTCAAATGAACACATTATTTCCTTTTCAACCCAGATGAGACTAAGATTACTACCCAAGATTACTACCTCCCCCCACCTGCTTCCTCAGTATTAGTTCTTCTGCTAAAGCCTCATTTTTATAATTTACTTGCTCCCTTTTACCTTTTCCTGCACAATTTTGTTTTTTAGAATCTTCTCATCATACAGCCCCAATGTTTCTTTCAAACTACCTTAGTAATAACGGTTTTAAGAATACTGACAACATTTTCATATATGTAATAAGTAAACAGTTTGACCTTCATGAGTGCCTCATAATTAGTCTCTAATGTTTTCCAAATGTTTCTTCTGGATCTTCTATATCAAATTTTCAATTGAGTTCTGGTCTGTTTGTTACAAATGTCTGAAAGTTGTTTAGTTTATCAAATGTCCATTTTCTTCATTCAGGATAATACTCAATTTTGCTATGTAAGTTGTTCTTTCACAAGTATTTACAGGTATTATTCTTTACAAATATTCTTTCACTGTCTCCTCTCTTTCCTCTCTTAAAACCCTTAAAACAAAATCCATTCAGCCCCAGAGCTTCTGGTTTTTTTTATTTAACTTCCTCAATAGATTTTGAAAACATTAAGTTTATAAGGGGACATTTTTTTCTTCTTCCTCTATTAGAATATTGGCACAATATCATAGTGCTTTCCAATTTCTCAGTAAATTTGCTTTCCTAACTTTCTCTGGACTTTGGTGTTTGTGTTTCAAAGTTCCTACACATTTGTGGTCTTTTCATAAGAAATACTTGCAAGTTCTCTCTTCTATTAATGTTCCATTTTTTTGTCTTGTAGGATTATACTCAACTTTTCAAGCTATGTTGGTTGCAAGCCTCTGTTTTTGACCTTTTAGAATATTGTAATCCAAGATACCCTCTGTTTCTTGGTAGAAGCTGCCAGGTCTTGAGTGATCCTAATTTTAGTTCCTGGGTCAGCTTCTGTCAGGATGACTACAGTACTTTTTCTTTGATATGGGAGCTCTGGATTTGGCTATGGGACTTTTCCTTTTGGAGTTACTTTTGGGAGATGGTCAATAGATTTCTTTTTAGCTTACTTTTCTCTCCATTTCTAATGTATCTGGTTAACTTTATTTTACTATTTCTTGAAATATGTTGTTGAGGTTTTTTAAAAATCATGGTTTACAAGGAGCCCGGTGATTCTTAAATTATCTGTTGTCCTATTTTCCACATTAGTTGTTTTTCATATCATATTTCTTACATTTTTTTCTTTTTGTTTTCAATCTTATTTTACTTTAACATTTCTTATCTCATTCAGTCATTACTGGTACAATGTACAGAGCAAAACAACTGGGGGTCAGGAAGATTTGAGTTCAAATCCTGACTGAGATACTTATTTACCTTGATGATCCTGGGAAAGTCATTTAACTTCTCCAAGTCTCAGTTTCCTTATTTATAAAATGGAAATAATAATAGAACTTATTTCACAGAATTGTTGTAAGGCTCAAATGAGTTAACAAATGTAAAGAAATTTAAGGTAACATATAAATGTTAGATATTGTTGTTTTCAAGGTTTCCATTTCTTAGGTAAGTTTTACCACCTTCTTTTCTAAGTTACTTTTTCTCTCACCATTTCTTTCCTCAAGAGCTTTTATTTAATGTTTAATCTCTTATTTCCTTTTTTCTTGATATTTATGTATCCCTTGCAGAAAAATTTTTTCCCCTTAGAATCTCTGCTTACAGTTATTATGGAGTTAGATTTACAATCATTTTAAATACTGAATATCTTTTTTTTTTAATTTACTCATTTCTCTAGCTTTAGTTCCTAGATTAGAGGTTTGTGGTAGGGAGAAGCCCGACTGCCTTCTGCTCTCTTGCATGGAGTGGTCATCGCTGCTTAAGCTTATCCTGCATCTTTGTTCTGACCTTTACCTTCCAACCTTTGGTCCCCCTTGGGTTTCTGAATTTCAGCGCACTGGATTTTAAGGTCCTTTCTTGTATTTCAAAACAGTGTTAGGGGTCTCTGAGCTCCTGGTCCTGGGCTGTGCCTGCCAGAGCATTGGAGCCATCCTCTGGTCTACAGAGTTCTGGTCACTGCCTGAGACCTGTCCCAGGGGCTCCAAAGGTTCTCACTATGGACATTTCTGACTCCACTAGAGCTTTCTCAGCCCAGGGAAGCTCAAGCTCTTTCTGGTTCCCAATACAGAGGCTTACAGGCTGCACATGGCTCTGTCTCTATTTTTGTTACAATTCACTTTCTTAAAGAGTCCCCCATTCCTATTGATCTCGGGCTTCTAGATGACTTTTGGTGTGATTCTGGAGTAGAAAATGCCTTTTATCATTCTATGTCTTCATCATTATTCAGTCTGGTGTGAACTTAATAGTTTTGCTACAGTATAAGTGGGGAAACTTGGGACCCTATTTGCATCTTATTGGTAGGTTGATTAGAATTCCCCGAAAATACTCTTCTGTGAATGACACATGACCTCATAAGCCTTTCTCTTTCCTTATGTGATCACAGTGTTTAGAAGAGGAAAATGTCTTAGAAATCACCTAGACATTTTGGAGATAAAGAAACTGAAATAAATGGGTTCCCCAAGGTCAGATGGAGATTATGATCCAAGGTCTCTTAACTTGTTCACTAGAGGCACTGTCTTTGGAGAGAATGCTAGGAGAGATGTTGCTTAATCTTTTTGTGTGTGTGTCATGGATCCCCTTGGCAGTCTCGTGAAGATTATGGACTCGTTCTCAGAATAATATTTTTAAATACATAAAATAAAATCCAGAGATTTGCAAAGGAAAACAATTATACTAAGTGCAGTTATAAAAAAATAGAAACAAGTTCATAGACATTAGGTTAAGAAAACAAGTCTTTCCCTTATTAGATTTTATATGCAAGGGAAAGTTGGGGGATGATTTGCATAATGATTCTGTGATATTAATTTTGCCTACATTGGCCTTGCTTAACTTTATGCTAACCAAGTTTTTTTTTTTTAAAAAAGGGTGATAAAAAAAACTGTTTTTGAACAGTATTGAATGCATTCAAATCATTATGTGAGCCACATCATTATCTTCCCATGTTCCCTCTTTTATCTCTCTTAATCCAGGTATACCAGTGGAAGAAAGGGATTTTTTTTTAACTTCTCAGAATTTCTGCCCTCTTGTGAAATGAGAGCCGTGACTACTTTAAATTAATAAAGCTTTCAGGCACCATAACATCAGCTCTTTCTCTCTGCAGCTATATAATACTCAAGAGTTATAGTTAGAATTATACTCTAATTGTGTTTCAAATTTTGAAGAATTAGAAAACCCCTAAGCAATTTAAGAAGGCATACTTGTAGTGCTAAACTTGGTTAATAAAGAAGAATCATAAATAGCAAGCTACATGAGTGATCAATAAATATGCATTTATTTATTATTTTCCAGACTACAGTGAACTTCATCAGCAGTCATACACCAAGGATTATTAAACATACACACACACACACACACACACACACACATACACACACACACTTTATCCAGGATAACTGAATTCAGGTTGACTATCAAATCCAAAATTATCTTATGTTGAATTTTTATTTTTTCTCATTTTTTTGTTTTGTTTTAATATTTCTTGTCTCATTGAGTCAATATTGGTACAGCAGATAGCACACAAGATTTGGGGTCAGGAAGATCTGAGCTCAAATCCTACCTCAGAGATATAGAAGACTCATAGAAAATGCCATTCATAGAAGACTCATAGGAAAAAGGAATCAAAATTAGGTCCCCATGTGGTGACAACTCACACTATACATTACAGTTTCCTGAATGTCAGTAAGATCAGATTTCCTAGAAACCCCAGTAGCAGAATATTGCGAGATTAGTCTTTGAAAAGCTGTTTCTAACTATCATAGAATCCAGTTTGGTAATGGAACAGTCGCCTTCTTATTTATCTCCTTGATAGCATGAGGTAATGAAAAATATATTATTTCATTCTTTTTATTTGTGTCTTCAGTACCTGATACAGTGCTTGGCAAGTGGTACACTCCCAATAAATAAATATCTATTGATTGAATGAGGACAGAGATCTAATAAGACTTCTAAAATTAAATCACCTCCCCATTCCATCAGGAAACACTTAAACAGAATCACCTATACTATGTTGAGCCTTCCCCAGTTGTCTTGACTTTTGTCTTATCATTGAACTTCAGTGATCTGGAAGAGAAAGTGAGGCTGACAACTTTGTACAACTCTGCCTTACTTAATTCCAATTCATGTACAAGTCAAGACATCACCCATAATGTCACTGATTCTCTTCTAAAATGAAGGACAAACGGCAGTGATATAAAATAATTTCTACGAAAAAATACTTTCTGATGACTAATATTTATTATCCCTCACCCAAAATATACAAATTCAAATTACAACTTGTTTTCCTTCACTAAATACATGAAGAAACTGAAAAATAGGGAGATCCACCATATTCTGCAGCAAACCACCTCCAGAGTCACATTCTATATCCTACCTGATTTTCATGTGCAAATTCTAAAATAGGAAAACTTCAGGCCTGGGTAAGCTTTCATCAACTCCTTTATGTTACACAAAGTGTTTTATTGTGAGCTGCCCAAATGATCTTCTTCACATCTCTATTGCACTTCAGATTGTAGGCATGACCATGATGACCAGTCCTCAGTAAGTATTTGTGAGTTCAAGAGCAAATGGTGGTCTCTCTTGAAGGGAATGTAAGTAAAACAACATAATCAAGATCAAATTGTAGATTTCCAATTTGGGCACAGAGCAGTTTTAATAGATAAACATAAACATGATCTTTGGAAGTAAATGCTCATTAAAAATAAGCAACACCATATTTTGCCTGTTCCTAAACATCTTGATAACTTGTCCTGTGCAATTTCCAGTGCCAAGATGATGGAGTGAGAAAGGAACCCTCTGAAGCCCTTCCAACAGCTAGATGTTTTCATCCTCAGAATTGATCTAGAAGCAGGGAAGCAGTTTACCAGCACAGCAGGAAAGGTGTGTCTCACTACAGTGGGAGAGGAGAGAAGTCCAAGAGTAGCAACAGCAGCCAACCTCACAGCAGGGGGCCTGCAGCAAACCAGCAGCCTTCTAGGCAAGTTAGCAAGAAGCAAGGATGGCTATTATTACCTTTATTATTTAATATTGTGCTAGAAATGTTAGCTATGGAAACAAGAGAAGAAAAGGAAATTAAAGGAATTAGAAGAGGCAATGAGGAAACAAAACCATCCCTGTTTTTAGATTATATGATGTTATACTTAGAAAATCCTAGAGAATCAGTTAAAAACTACTTGAAATTATTAGCAACTTTAGCAAAGTTGCAGGACACAAAATAAACCCATGTGAATCCACAACAAGAGATTGAGAAAAATTCCATTTAAAATAACTGTAGATAATATAAAATACTTGGGAGTCTATCTGCCAAGACAAACCCAGGAACTATATGAATATAATTATAAAACATTTTTCACACAAATAAAGTCAGATCTAAAAAAAGTGCAAAAATATTGATTGCTCATAGATAGGCTGAGCCAACATAATAAAAATGACAATTTTACCTAAATTGACCTATTTGTTCAGTGTCATATCAATCAAACTATCAAACATTATTGTATAGAGCTAGAAAACATAATAGCTAAACTCATTTGGAAGAACAAAGGCTCAAGGATATTAGGGGAATCAATGAAAAATATGTCAAAAAAGATGTTCTAGCCACACCAGATCTTAAACTATACTACCATAAAGAGATAATTATCCAATCTGATACTGACTCAGAAATAGAATGGTGAATCAGTGGAATAGACGAGATACAAATTACATTCTAGTAAATGACCATAGTAATCTTGTAAATGATAAACCCAAAGATCTAAGCTTTTGGGACAAAAACTCAATATTTGAGAAAAACTGCTGGAAAACTGGAAAACAGTATGACAGAAACTAGCTATAGATCAACATCCCAGACCACATACCAAGATAAGGTCAAATTGAGTACATGATTTACACATAAGGGGTGAAATATAAGCAAATTAAGAGAGGATGGGATAGTTTATCTGTCAGATTTATGGATAAGAGAAGAATTTAGGATGAAGGAAGATATAGAAAGCATTAGGAAATATAAAATAAATAATTTTATTACATAAAATTTGAAAGCTTTTGACGAAACAAAACCCATGAAACCAAAATCATAAGGAAAGCAGAAAACCTGGGAAATTTTTTTCAGCAAGTATCTCTGATAAAGGCCTTATTCTTTACATATATAGAGAACTGAGTCAAATTTATAAAAACATAATTCATTTTCCAGTTGATGAGTGTTCAAAGGATATGAACAGGCAGTTTTTAGACAAAGAAATCAAAGCTATCTAGAGTCATATAAAAATGCTCTAAATCACTATTGATCAGAGCAGTGCAGATTAAAATAACTAAGGTACTGCCTCACACTTGTCAGAATAGCTAATATGAGACAAAAAAAGGAAAATATTGGGTGTTAGAAGGAATATGGGAAACCTGGGACACTAACATATTGTTGGTGGATTTGTGAGCTGATCCAGTCATTCTGGAGAGCAATTTGGAACTAAGCCCAAGGGGCCATAAAACTGTGTTCCCTTTGATCCAGCAATACCACTGCTAGGTCTGCATCCTAAAAGCATCCAAAAAAGGGGGGAAGGACCTATTTGCATAAGAATGCATATAGCAGCTCTTTTTTGTGGTGACTAAGAAATGGAAATCAAAGAGAAGTTCATCAACTGGGAATGGCTAAACAAGCTGTGGTTTATGATTGTAATGGAATGTTATTGTTCTATAAGAAATGACAAGCGGGGATGATTTCAGAAAAATCTGTTATGACCTACATGAACTGATCCAGAGTAAAGTAAACAGAACCAGGAGACTGTGTACATGGTACAGCAGTATTGTTTGATGAAGAAGTGTGAGTGATTTAACTGTTCTCAGTAATATAGCTATCAAAGACAATCCCAAAGAACTAATGAGAAAGTAGACTGTCCACCTCCAGAGAAAGAACTGATATCGACTGAATACAGACTAAAGCATGCTATTTTTCACTTTCTTTCTTTTCTTTATTTCAAGTCTTATACAAAGTGACTATTGTAAAAATGTTATTGTACGTGTATAACCTATATCTGATTGCTTACCATCTCAAGAATGGGAGAGGGGAGAGAGTAAGGGAGGGATGGAATTTGGAACTCAAAACTTTAAACTGAAATGTTAAAAAATTGGAAAAAGAATCATCCTGTGCCTTTCCATTTTTTAATACCTAGAATAGATAACCACTCTTGAAATCTTCCTTTCTTCCTAACTCTTTCTCTGTCTCTCTCTTTCACACACACACACACACACACACACACACACACACAACCCTTTCCTTATACATACTTCAATGCACATAAAATGTATGAATGCATGCATACACATACTTGAAAAAAGACAAACTAAAGGTACTATAACGTGAAATGAAAAGGAAATACCAAATGTCTGAGTTCATAAGAAATGTAATGCTCAAAAATCACATGGAGAAGAGCTGTAGCTGGGGCTTTGGGCCTAATTCCAGCTTTAGTACCTGTTAAGTGTGAGTAAATAAATACCCATAGGAACAGAAGCCTAAGTATCAAAATGGACATGGGAGTTCCATGAGAATGGGCTTTCTGATATCCTATCTGCCATAACTTTTGTCACTCTCAGCTGCAAGTCCTCTTAGAATAGCTATTTAGGCTTTGTCAGAGATGGTGTGACAACACTCTACCTTATCAAGTGCTACAGCTGTTCTCTCTATATATAACCTTTTCACATACAGTCTTCTTCATTGATTTGAGAGGCTTTTATTGATTTTTTTTGAGGTGCTCTGTGGTAGGAAGCATGGGACTCTCACAGGAAAGGGTAGAGAAGAGCAGACAACAAATTATCCTTTAGTAAACTACAAGTCTCTTAGTCCCCCAACATTCATATAATAGGGTTATGGGGAGTTCTTGTTGGTTTGGTTTGGTTTGGTTTGGTTTTGGTCTCATGCCCTATGAAGTCATTGCCATCCTGTGGATAGATGTGTTTTATATAGTTTGTTTATTTCCCATGTTTACTTCCACATGGGATACCACTTCAGGCTGTTTCAGGTTTTTCATTTCTTTTCTTGCGACATTTTTGAGTTCTTAGAGAAGTAGGCAAAATTGAATTAGATATACTTCACTTAAAGACAGACAGGAAAGCAGCCAGCTGGCCAAACAAAAATGTCCTAAAACAAAAGATAATGTAGATATGCGAGTGAAGGAAGTAGAAAGTTGGATTCCTCTAATATAAACTGTCATAAATTGAAAAACATGACCGAGAAGCCAAAAAAGGCAGAAATTAACCGGAATGAATGTAGCTGGGGGATGGAGGGTGTGGGACCCAAGTTCTTAAGGATTTCAGTCTATGATTTCTCTGTCCAAACTAGTCTATCACTGCAGTTATTGTTTAGGGGTATTACGTAGATTCGGGACAAAGCAATATGATTGGACAGAAACACTTTGTATTAACAGGTGTTATTAAACATTTTGTGGAAGCATTTTGAAAAGCTAAGAGGTGGTTTACCCAAACAGCATCCTTATTCTTTCTGATGCAAATTAACTTATCTTGAATATTATTTTACAGAGAAAGAAATTGGCTGTAATAGAGCCAAAAGAACATTGGATTACAAGTCAGAAGCCCATGGTTTGATGACTAGCTCTCTGACTTTAACAGTATCATCTATAAATTGAAGAAGTTTGATTATTTTCCAGCCCTTCCAGAGTTAAAGAAATTGTTCCACTAAAGGTTTTTAAGGTCACCTAACTTCCCGTGGATGAGTGCTATAGTGGTATTTCTGAGTCTTTCTACAGTATTTAGAATTCAAAATAATACAGGCTTCCTCATTGCCTAAGGAATTATGATTAAATATTTAAACACTGTTTCAAAATAGGCTTCTTTTTGTTGACCCAGACAATTAATTTACCCTCTTTTGCTCCCAGGGATTGATGATCTTCACAAACTTCTCATGGAAAATTCAATAGAAATCATATACTAGTAAACTTTTTTGTCCTAAAAGCATTGGAAACATTTCTTTAAAAAATTAGAACTTTTCAGGGGAATGTAGCCTCTACTCCATTTAATCTCTCTTATTAAGAAAATTCACATTTTTTTAAATCTCCAGTCTTATCATGAATCCTTGACTGCAGGACATCAGCATCAGAAAATTTGTCATTTCCGGATGTGGGAAATCCTATTTAAAAAAAAAAAAAAAGATCCTTGGAGAGCTTCAGGGGGAAAGAACAAACTCCTTGGCAGTCAGAGGATCTGATTGCAGCAAAGTAAACCCTAAGATGTTTCCTGACTCTATTTCTGTGGTCTTGCATTTCTAGGAAGAAGGTAACATACTTAGATATTGTAGGATTTTGCACGTTTTATAAGTCGGACTGTTTGGTGAGAGATTCTTTTAGCTCTTAAAGAGTTTTGAAGGGTGAACTGTTACAAATGTAGGAAGCAGGAAATTGTGTTACATAAAAAGATAAGTGAGGAAGTTTCTCATGTGGCCATTTCTCTGCATCAGTGACCTGAGAGAATCAATCAGCCAGTGTTCCTGTTGTATAACACATCTAAATTAAAGATGCCGTAAAAATGTCCTCTCTAGGCAGATGATCTGTGTCTTCAGAGCCAAGAAAAATGGATCTTCTTCTTATACTCATTGTAAATACAGGATATTCTATTGCCCTCATCAGGTTAAAATATTTCTGTTTATATTTTGGGTTTCTCTGTCATCATCTGAAAGATCTGTGGAGAAAACTGGAATACTCATTCAACTATCTGTTTTATAAATAGTAAGCTTTGTGAGATTCTGAGTTGGATCTTTGATTATATTGAATTGAAAATAGACATGTGTCTGTAGGAGATATTTAAAAAACCTTTACTTTTTTGAAAACAGACTGAGAACTGAGACCTGTAAGCATAATTCCTGGAAAGAGGCTTACTGGGAACTTTCTGACTTTGATCATAAGATTATAGATTTTTAGCTAGAAGGTAGAGAGACCAAGCCCAATCCCCTCATATTACTGATAAGGAAACTGAGACATGGAGAGGTTATGTGACTTGACCAGGGTTACATACTATAAGTGTCTGATGTGGGATTTGAGCTTCCTCATCTATAAACTCAGCATGGTAATAAATAATAATGCTTTCAATCTCCCATATGATTGCCATCAAATGCATCTATACAAAGACACATACATGTATGTGTGTGTATATATATATGTATGTATGTATGTATGTATGTATGTATTGCTCTGAAAAATTCTTAAAGTAGGAAATGTATAGGTACTATTACTATTACCCTGCATACAATGTAGACATACCAAATCAGTCTAAGATGTCTTATTAATGAACTATTTTGTTGACAGCCTGAGATGTACACTTTTTGGAGGATTCATTCTGAGAAAAGCAGCAATCTTCATGGATATGTGTGCATTATAAACATCACAGTCAAAGAATGGTAAAAAAAAAAACAAAAAAAAAAAAAAAAACTAAGCTTAGGTAGAATCCAGGAAAGAGAGAAGGAAAGCATCCCACAATTACTCTGATATTTTCCTGTTCAGCGGGTAGGAGGGGAAGCTACATTTATTTTGTAGTACCAATAAATGCTTCTCCGTAAGAAATTAACTACAGAATGGAGAAAGATCAAAAATCTAGTGTTGCTTTTGCACTGCTGCTGACTTAGAAAGAATTCAGGATTGCTGAAAAGTTTTCTAGGATTCAGACCACATCACTAATAAAACAAATAGCATTCAAAGCGCAATTCCATATAAATTCTACCAGACCACCATTATACCCAGGGCTATCAAACCACCTCTCAAATGAATAGGACAGTATTTTAGACATGGGCATTATCTACAATAGAAGCAGTCTTAGACTGTCCAAGGACAATCTTAACATTATAGGGTTAGCTGTTGCTAGAAGAGTTATTCTCAGCCAATGAGGAGATAACAAACATAGACACAGGGAAAGAGGAAACACCCCTTGGCCATCTTCTAAGGATTCAACATCTGGGGAAGATATATAGTGACATATCCACTGCAATAAAATCTTCCAGGAAACCCAATTGAACATGCCTTCTTTCCAAACACTGGAGACTCAGCTGAATTTGAGTCACATTCTACAAGCCACTTAAACTGCTGGGTTGCTCCTAATGACTGGAAGAGAAATCCCCTCTTACTTCTTATTAGATCTGCCATTGTATAATACCCTCCACTCACCCATTATGACAGTAAAATACAGCTCAGCTGAATGGTTTTGGCACTGGCACTTTCAAAGTGCCTACCTGATTCACCTCTGGTCATCCTGGCCAAGATCCAGACAGCCACCAACAATTTAAAGGTTCCTGGGCAGTATGCCATTTCTTTCTTCCAATAAAGTATTCTTTACTTGGCTACCACTATTATCTTCAGACACCTTTTATTTATACTTTAAGCCCACCATGACTATTTTCTCTCACATATGTTTATTGATCATTTCCAGTTCAGAACAGAACTCTTAGGCTTGACTTGCACTTCTTTCCAGTTTAAGTATCTTCTTTTTTTCACTAAAAATCTTCTACCACAAAGGCAATTTACAATAGGAAAGAGCTTGAATGGAGAAAGAGGACATGGGTTTGAAACTGGGTTGTGCTTTTTATGACCAGTGTGGTCATGAATAGATCACTTAACCTCTCTGGTCCTTAAATTCTCATCTACAAAATAAGGAGTTTATACTAGATAATTTCTGAAGGCTTTTCTTCCCCTAAAGCTATGCTATTCTGAGGTATCCAAGTTAAGATAATGTGGCCCAAATATCCCAATGTGGCCTGGGATAATTAGCACAGAGACTGGAGAAATCACTCAACTTTTCATGCCTTCTTTTTGATGCTGGATTTTCTTCACATTTGGCTTGTAAAGAGTCACTCTAAAACCTCCAAATAAAAATAAAATTTTATGTGTTTTCTGTTTCCTTAAAAGATTGAAAAGGTATAGAAAAGTCTGGTGGTGATGTCTGAAAGTATTAAATCTGATCAGCACAATGACCAATCACAGTCCCAGAGTACAGATGATGAAGTATGCTACCCACCAGGTGACTCAAAGGCCAAGGATACAAGACAGAATGAGACATACAAAACTATGCATATTTGTTACAAGGATCTTTTTCCCTTTTCTTAAAATTGGGCATGGTGGAAGGAGAGAAAATAAATGCTTATTCATTGAAAATAACTTTAAAAATAAAAACAAATCCTGAGAATTTTAAAAGAGAATAGTCTTAAATTTTCTAAGAACCCCCCCCAAATAGAAAGAATGACAAATGTTGAATTATCCATTTAAACATAATCCCTCTTAAAACAATATGGTTTTATGCAAAGATATTTTTAAATGAATCTATTTATGCTTAAAGAAAAAAACAAATCTTTCACTCATCTTTCTAGGAGTGCCCTAAATCTGCTTCAGGTTGCTAAGGAGCTCTACCTTATTATGCAATCTCCTACAGAGGAACTGAGCAGCCTGGACTTTGGCCTTAAAAACAGAAGGAGAATGGATAAGCATATTAAGATTGTTCTCAGTTAAATTCCTATTCCATCTGGCCATTTGGATCACTCAATACATAGTCCTCAAATTTCTGAATGACTTTCTCTGTGCATATTTTTTGGTCCCTTTTAAAGTGCTATTTTAGAGAATTATACAATTGCTATCCATTCTTTTGTAAAATTGTATTTGAAAGGCCAGGAGTACATACCCTATTGGACGTCCTTGTCAAGTAACAGAAATTGTATGGAATACCTGACTCTTTTTAAGATAATTTATATGATAATGATAACTTAAACAAGTATGACCCATCTGTCAATGACTATAAACAGGTAGGCTAAGAGGAGTCTGTAGCTTTAATTTTTTTGCCTCTAGCAATTTTCTAATTAATCTATATTCCAGACTATATTGATATAAAACTTCAATTGCTTGAAGAGGTCTTTATTTTCTTATATAATCTGTATTTGTATCACCTATCATGGAAAAAATCAGCAAACATAGATTTTCACGATTCTCCTACTATCAAATGAAATAAAATCAAGAACCAGGATGATTATAGTCACCCAGTGCTCTGTCTTGCTTATACCACGTCTGTATCCTTGTGTCCAGCTTCTGGGCACTTGAATTTATGAAGGGCATTGAAAAACTAAAATATGTCTAAAAGAGAAACCAAGATGGTGAGGCGATTCAAAAATCATAGTGTAATTGAAGGCATTATTCTGTTGAGGCTGGAAATAGTAACTCTCTTGAGCTTCAAAAAGCTGTCATGTAAAAGAGGGATTAGATGTGCTTTTAATTGACTCCAAATGGTAACATCAGGGAAAGTCAATGGAAATTTCAGAGAGATTTTGGCCCAATATAAATGTAAAGATGGAGCTAACTGGAGGAAATTAATCAAATCATCTCATTTCTATTTAAAATTAGTAGTATCTTAATGACGTGAGAACATATCTTAATTGGTCAATTAAAAACTTTAGATTACTTGCAAAGAAGCTCTTAATCAAGTGAATCAAAATTGCAGAAGAAGTGTGTTTGGATTGTCTGAACAAATTTAGTCCCAGCCTGAGTGAATATTAAATTTCAAGATAGTTTGAGCCTGTGAAAGGTTAGAGTGAGCACAAGCCAGCAATCCCCAGTGGAGGTGTCACTTGGGAGGAGAGGATGGGAGGGAAGGAAAGAGTACCTTGGCTTTGTCTTTGTCTAAGTCTCTTTCTCTGCTCTCTTGGTCAGAGAGGCACCTTGTGAGATTAAAAGGTTCTAAAGATTTTGAACTGTTTGTCTTTTCATCAACGTCCTTGCATCCTTCTTCAGAATGTTAGCAGCTAGAAGTTTTGTGTACCTTAAAGGCTGAAAAGAAACTAGATGCTACCTGGGAGAGCAGATTCAAGGCTACACAAAGAAGCTATGTCATGTCTAAAGGGAGCTTCTTGAGTACTACATAAAAGGAAGAAAAAGACTTCCAGTAACTCAGCTCCTAATTGTGTCCAAGGTTGAGCCCACTTTCTCCTGGACTTGGTACATACTTGTGGGAGAGTCTGCCATAGACCCTGAAGTGGCAGAATGCTTGGTCCTAACTGTTCTTGTCAGGCCATCTCAGTAAATTCCCCTTTCTAAAAGAAAATTAAGTCTGGCCACCTAATTGATATCAACTGATAATCACAGTAAAAAGCACACTAGTAGTGGCTCATGAATTGTAGAAGTATTTATCTACCAAATCATCAGGGTTATCCCTAGAGCCCTGAGAATACTTAGGAACTGAACTCAGGGAACTTGACGTGCTAGTAAGAGTAGACACTCAGGAAGTAGACTCCAAGCTTACTCGTGTTACATAAAGAAAAATTTTGTAACAATTAGAGCTATTCCAAAGTGGACTGCCTTAAGAAATTAGGATTCTTCCTATTTTGGAAGTATTCAAGCAAGTACTAAATGATAACTAGTCAGTGTTCTTTTAGAGGATGTTTCAGTTCAGGTAGAGAGGAGACTAGATGAACTCTCAGGACCCTTATATTTCTGAGGTTTTTTGATTCCATGAAATGTTTCCAATGATATACAATGTCCAAGGCCTAAGTACAAGGACAGAATTTAGTGAGAGGAATTGAGTAAAAAAACTAAAACAATAAAACATAACAATGCTTAACGGAGAAGCATGGATAGGTGCAGTTCTCCTGATTTCCCTATTCACAGGAACACTCTTAGGAAGGTAGCAAAAGCAGCCAGCTCAGGAGTAAAGAAGCCTCTCAAGTCTAAAAAGCCATGCTTCCTTAGCGCTGATTTATATGAATTCATCACACATCAATAGAAAGGGGCCTCAGTGCAACTAACCAATCCGCTGAAGAGCAGCACGGTATTGTGATGCTGCCTACATCTTCCTTCTGGGCTTCCATGACTCAGGACTATGAACGTGCCTTGAACCATTTACTTGTGCAGCCTAGTCAGTAAATGTGAACCAGGGCTTGGGTAGAATGTGTGTCATGCAAATCTTGTCCCTTATGTATAAAACATCATTCAATAAGCACTTTTTTAAGTACTTTCTTTTTAAGTACTTTCTAAGGCTCTGGGCTAGATACTGAGGAGATGAAGACTATAGCAAAAAAAATTACTTAATAGGCATGTAATATTCAAAGTAAATAAGAAGATAGTAAAACAAGGGGGGGGGGGAAAGTAATTATTTGCCCTTGATCAATCTGAGTCATTAGTCCCACATAACTAATTCTGTGCTACTGAAGAAAAAAAACTAACTCAAATATCAAATAATGTCATTATTATTTGGAATATAATGCAGAATAGGAGTGGTTTTGCAGGAGGGCAATAGACAAAAAGGAAACTGTCCTAAGACAAGAATTGAGTAGTTCTGCCTTCTATTTCTTGTCCCATCCACCCCAAGCAATAGTCCTACCCCATCCCTTCCTTGACTCTCCTTTTTCTCCCTACAAAGATAGGTTTATAAAAAAGAAAGAAAAAGAATTGTTGCATTCCTAGTACAACTGTTAGAGGACTCTGCCATATTCCTCTACATATGAACATGTTATTAATGAGATGGCTGGTGAGCATCTATAAAGTGAAAGTGATCACAAAGAGGCAGCATGACTTCATCATGAAAAGGCTATGCTACATTAATTACATTCCTTTTTTAACAGGGCTACTAAAGTGGTAGATGAGGAGGGTGCAATAGATTTAGTTTACCTAGATTTATTCAAGAATTTGATAGGACATTCTCATTCTATCCTTTTAGAAGAAAAAAGATGTGTGCTAGACAATAATAAAATTAGATTAATTTGGGACTAATTAAATAGCCAAACTTAGAGAATAGTCTTTATTGCTATGATAGAATATTGGAAGGAGGTCTGCATTAGAGTGGCCCAGGGATCTGTGCTTTGCTTTGTGCTATTTAATATTTTTATCAATAGCTTATTTAAAGATTTAGATGACAAGTTTATAAATTTTGCAAGTGACACCAAGATGCTAACATACTTGATCGTAGAGTAAGGAGACACAAGGATCTTGACAAGCTAGAAAATAGAGCTAAATATAATAACTTCTCAAGTACAAGATAAAGGAAGCACAATAAGCAATAGTTTATGTAAAGAAAAAGTATGGGGGCTTGATCATACATGAAGCTTAATATGACAGTCCTGTGACAAGATAATCAGAAAAAAAAATTAATGTCATCTTGAGCCAATTGGAAAGTAAATTTCTTCAGATGTAAGAACAGGACATTGCTGCATTTTCGGTAGTGGTAAGACCACATGTGAAGTTTAATGTTCAGTTTTTAGTCCAGATTTTAAGAAGGCATGGATAATTTGGACTGTCCAGGAGATGAGGTAGGGACAAAAAAGTTGGCAAGTACTTTACATCTGTCACACAAAGATTATTTGAAGGGACTAGGAATCTTTAGCCTGTTCAAGAGACGACTCATGGAGCCTTGAAAACTATCTTCAAGGGGGCGGAGCCAAGATGGCGGAGTAGAAAGACGCACATACACATAGCTCTGAACCCACAGTCCATAGAACATCTGTAGAAAAGAACTCCTGGCGAATTCTGGAGCAGCAGAGATCACAGAACGGTGGAGTGGAGGAGATTTCTGTTCCAGAGAGCCTTGCAAACCTCTCGCAAAAGGTCCATCGCGCTGCGGGCTCGGAGCCCAGCACAGCCCTGCGTTGGCCGCGTGGCACCAAGAGGAGCAGATCCGAGCGGGCTTCAGGGACGGAATCTCCAGCAGCCACACAGGTCCCTCCACGCACAGGTGATGGGGGTTGGTGAGAGGGTGTCTTTGGCGGGTTGAGAGGGCAGTGGGGTGCCTCCATAACTCAGGCGCCCTCAGGAGGCAACAGTGGAGGTGGGAGCAAACCAGGGCTCCCCAAGCAGGCAGGAGCTCAGATCCATTGTTGAAGGTCTCTGCATAAACCCCCTGAGGGAACTGAGCCCTGTGTGGCAGCCCTGTCCCCACCTGAGCACCTGAACTTGATCTCACACTGAATAGCAGCCCTGCCCCCTCCCAAAGCCCTGAAGCTGGGAAGCAGCATTTGAATCTCAGCCCCCAAGCCCTGACTGGGTGGATCTGGGGGTGAGGTGGGGGTGGCGAGGACACTCAGAAGTCAAGTCACTGGCTGGGAAAATGCCCAGAGAAGGGAAAAGAAATAAAACTATAAAAGGTTACTTTCTTGGTGAACAGGCATTTCCTCCCTTCCTTTCTGATGAGGAAGAACAATGCTTACCATCAGGGAAAAACGCAGAAGTCAAGCCTTCTGTATCCCAGCCCACCCAATGGTCTCAGGCCATGGAAGAGCCCAAAAAGAATTTTGAAAATCAAATTAGAGAGATGGAGGAAAAGCTGGGAAGAGAAATGAGAGAGATGCAGGCAAAACATGAACAGCAGGTCAGCACCCTGCTAAAGGAGACCCAAAAAAATGCTGAAGAAAATAACACCTTGAAAACTAGGCTAACTCAATTGGCAAAAGAGGTTCAAGAAGCCAATGAGGAGAAGAATGCTTTCAAAAGCAGAATTAGCCAAATGGAAAAGGAGGTTCAAAAGCTCACTGAAGAAAATAGTTCTTTCAAAATTAGAATGGAACAGATGGAGGCTAATGACTTTATGAGAAACCAAGAAATCACAAAACAAAACCAAAAGAATGAAAAAATGGAAGATAATGTGAAATATCTCATTGGAAAAACAACTGACCTGGAAAATAGATCCAGGAGAGACAATGTAAAAATTCTGGGACTACCTGAAAACCATGATCAAGAGAAGAGCCTAGACATCATCTTCCATGAAATTATCAAGGAAAACTGCCCTGAGATTCTAGAACCAGAGGGCAAAATAGGTATTCAAGGAATCCACAGAACACCGCCTGAAAGAGATCCAAAAAGAGAAACTCCTAGGAAAACTATCTTCAAGTACCTGAATGACGTTAATGTGGAAGAAGGATTAAACTTGTTTTGTTTGGTCTCATAGGCTTATAATAATAATAATAATAATAATAATAATAATGGCATTTATTTAATGCTTTAAAGTTCTATGGTACTTCAATAATATGACCTCATTTTATCCTCACAAGAACTCCAGGAGATAAATGCTATTACTGACTCTCTGTTACAGATTAGGAAAACTGTGGCTGATAGGTGACTTGGCTAGGGTCCCCCAGCTAGTAAGTATCTTCAGGCCAATTAGAACTCAGGACTTCCTGATTCGAGGTTCGGTTCTCTATCCACAGCACCACATAGCTCTCCTCAATGTAAGAGCAATGGGTGGAAATTGTAAAGAGGTAAGGAAAAACTTCCTAAAAATGAGAACTTTTCAAAAGTGGGATGAGGTATTGTAGGAAGCAGAAAGCTCCAAGCATAGGCTGGATGACCACTCATCAGGTGCATTACAGTTTTCTTTTTCTAGGTATGAGTTGGATTGGATGGATGCCAAGGTCCCTTACAACTACGAAATTGTATTATTCTAATTCTGATTATGAAGGAGCCTGAATATAACGACCCTTTGACCTGTGTCATCATATGATGTCCCCAGATGAACAATTCCATGAAATGCATAAACATAGGAAATACTTGGGTGACAGTTGTCTGTGAACTTACCTGTTGTTCTCCGTTAGGATAGAAGCTGTTTTTAGGACAGTTAAGCATATCAGTAGTAGCCATCTGTCAACATCAAGTTGAAATGCTACTTTTCCTAAACTATTTTTGTTAACTGCTCCAGCCCAGAACTCCACTCATTTTATGCTTACATTTTACAATTTTATGTTAGTGATTATCTCTTCATGTTTATGTTCTATCTCTACAACTAGATTATAAAATACTTGAGAGCAGGAACTGATCCTGAAACTTCTTTGTGTGCCCCACAAATACATAGTATATAGCAAACACTCAAGAAATGTTCATGGTTTGTTTGATGCCATGTATAGAGGGAGGACTAACGCACAGATGGATGCCAGTAGAGAGGATGGATGTAGTGAAATGAGCAGTGGACTAGAAAGCAGAAGATCTGACTTTGACTCTTTGTTGTGTCACCTTTGACATGTCATTTCCACATATAGTAGAAATAATGTAATGCAGTAGAAAACATGTCTGATTTAGAGTGAAGGAACCTGAGCTGAAATTGCCGTTCTGAAATATTTTCTGTATTACAATGTTCTCCTTTCTGGACAAGAATTTCCTTACATGTAAAAGGAAGAGATTGGGCTATGATCTTGCAGTTCTAGGTCTTGCAATCCTATTACCTTTCAGCAATAGTTTCCCCGTCTGAAAAATAAAGATAATAATACTAAGCTTTGTATAGGTGAAACCCCTGTAATCTTCTCCTTGAAACTACTTTGAATATATTTTATATTATTTGTACATGTCCGTATTGTTTCCTGCTAATATAATGTAAGCTTCTTGTGGGCACAGATTGTTTCATTTTTGTCTTTGAATACACAGAGTCTTGTATAGTGCCTGGCATATAATAGATGCTTAGTGAATGTTTATTGAACTGAATAGAAGTACTTGTTAAACATTAAATCTCTATACAGATATTAGTTATTGCTGTTTTAACTATTACTATTATTGATGCTATGTGAAGTTGCTAATACTCCCAATACCACATGCTCAGGTATACAACAGGTTTCTTTCATTATATTCCTTGAGCTTGTTCTCCAGTTATTCCGGATCCAAGTAAAGTGCCTACCTTTACAGGAAATGAAATAACTCCCATGGCAGCAGAGGATATTTGCTGCCCTAGAAAAGATTCAGAGGTAGCTTATTAACCAGTGGCCAAGATGTTTTTATTCCTCCCACACGAAAGCCTTGCGATTCTTATATACTCAGCTCTCAGTTTTCCATGGGTAGATTATTGAATTGTTTGCTTGATGACAAAAGTTCAACCCCCATGTTTCCTCCTGTATGGAGCATAATTCTAGGCTGCCTCTCCCAGACATCACTTACTAAGGGCTCTAAGAATATGAAGATATTTGAATTCCACCTGAAAGGCAACCTCATATGGAAAGTAGTCTTACTGTCCTTAAATCATCCAACCTCAAAAAAAAAAAAAAGACATTTCCACACTAAGAAGTGACTGGGGGAAGGGGGAGGCTGTTTTCCCTCTTTGGATTAATCATATTGTCCCTCTAGATACTATGGTCAAGGGGCAATTAGACTAGTTGGGAGGACTCTGTGAGAACTATTTTAAAGAAGAACCACAAAAAGGAATCAGTTTTTATTCACTTCTTTAAGTTTTCAGTTGTCCAGTATAATCATGAAATCAAGGGAGCCCTCGTTTTCTCTTTGGATCCCTCATCAGAAAATCCGAGCACCAGGAGACCAAGGATTTTGGGGTGGTCCCAGGCTTTTACTTGCTTCTTTCAAGCAGTCTCCTCCATGGACTGCAATTCTCTTGGTAGCCCTGCTGACGGCACTCGGTGATTTTCATATGATCCTGTTATTTTCGTTCTTTGTAGAAGTAAAAATTCATTAGATCATTCTAAAAATATGCCAAGGCCTTACAGGGTTGCTCAGGATAACTTTAAAGCCATCGTTCCTATTTCTGGGCTTTTTTAATGCTTGAGCCACTATTTTTAATACCCTTAGCAGATGTTAGCTTTTACACTGACATTGGGGTATAAATATATAGGTCTGTTGGGGATTCTTCACCAGCTTTCCCCGGGTGTAAGCTGCATTTGGTCACAATTCTGGGGAGAGGGGCTTCATTTGGGGGAGGCAAGGGGACCTCAAAGCTCCTTTCTAACTCTTTGAGATTGAAAGCTTGTGTTGAAACAGCAACTCTATTCGATAAAAATATATCCAAAGAGACCTAGGGAGTTTTGTGGAACATCAAGGAAAGTAGAGTTTCTCTGATGGTTTTCTTGTTGAGAGAAAAGAAAAAAAGAGCTGAGTTTGAATGTCACTGATTTTTCTCCCTTCGGGTGTTTATCCCCCTTCTTGTCTGTCTTCCTGACCAAAAAGTATTAGTTCAGTTGACGGTAATGGAAAAAATGAATATTTGCAAGTGTTGGATTCTTAAGTGAACCAAAAGCTGTCCTTATATGGAATTTATTTGAAAGTTAATTGTAACTTAAATTTCAGTACTGGACAATCAGATTCTTCACACTTTTTCCAATGTTAAAAACCAAAAACCTTGGACAAATATCTGCCTTTGTTTTCCTCCTTAGTATTTAAAGAAACATGGTTTGTCAGGACAGAAAAGAACACCTTTCCACGTCCATTATTTTCCCAATAATTCCTTGGTGGTTTTTGTAACTCTGCCTACATGGCATCTCTGTGGTTTGTGTGTTTCCTGGTTTCAGTTGGCTCTGTTAGAGAACTGGCTTAGACTGCATCTGGTACATAACTCATTGTTCTCTTGTGTGTACCCTTGCCAATTTCAGATTTCAACCACATTAATGTAATTCTGAAGGTCCCCTTTGTAAAATGACAAGAGTCTGTTTTCTCCATTTTAGCTATATCCTACATGAGTAACTTTGCTTCCTCTTTGGTCATTGGCAAAGTTGTATATTTACAGATCATTGTGAATGTCATTAAACTCCATGGTGCAGTGGGGAAAAGGGCAAGACTTGAAATTAGAGTGCCTAGGTTAGAATTCTGAATCTGACTTGCCACCTGTGGGATCTCAGGCAGTTCAGTTTAATGACTCTAGGATTCAATTTTCTTCATCAGTAAAATGAGGGTGTTGAACTTTGTGACCTCTGAGGGCCCTTCCAGATCTAAATCTATGATCCTAGAAGGCAATCTAAAAAAGTGTTCCATGTGGCAAGCATGGAAGATACCTTCAACAAAAATTTCAGGGTTAAACATAAAATATATACATTTCATTTTCATTATAGTTAAGAATTTGTCACAGAAACAATCTTCTGAAAGAAATTAGTTTTAGAACTGAACATGACTACTTAGAAAGCAATTATTAAGCACTGTTCACAAAGCACTGTACTAGTGGTGGACAATTCATGTTTAGATTGTGATTTAAAGTTTGTACAGACTTTAACAAGGTGGCCCCCAAAACACAAGTTCAAATCCACCCTCCACATTCATTAGATGTGTCACCTTGAGCAAATAATTTGATCCTTGTCTGCTTCAGGTTCCTCATCTATAAAATAGAGGTATAATATCACCTGCCTTCGATGATTATTGTGAGGAGGAAAAGAGATATTTTATAAACCTTAAATTAATATATAAATTCTATCTTATCATTATTATTTGATCTTCACAAAAAACTATATGAAGTGTTATAATTAAAGTATTATTAATTCCTATTTTAGAGATGAGGAAACTGAGGCTGAGAGTAGTTAAGTGACTTGTCCAACATTTCCCAGCTAGTAGGGGTCTGAGAATGAATTCAAACTTGTGTCCTCCTAATTCCAAGTCCAGTGCATTGTCCTCCATGCCACACTGACTGGAGGGTTATCCCCCAAAAAGATACGCATGCCAGCCTGTGATGTTATTTCTTAAAATCTGAACAGTTCAGTAACTTGTCATCCTATCATTTTTAAAATTACATTTGCCTGGATTCTCATTATTTGGTATCTAAATGTTCTAAAACTAGAATATATAACCTGAATGAGAATGATATGTCTTACTAATGTTAGATGAAAGACTTTTAGTCCATCTTAAGTGTCATAGATATCTCATGTGGCAGAGAAGTGATGGGAAGTAGTATCAATCAATATAGATGTGGAAGGTACCTTGGAGGTCATCTTGTCTAACTCTTATTTATTAATGAAAAAAATGACCCTTAGGGAAAAATGACTTGCCCAAGGCCATTTAAGGAATGAGTTGAAGAGCCAGGATTCAAACGAGTTTCTTCAAGAGCAAATCCAGTTCCCTTTCTGCTCAACTTACTGCCACGAAGGACCTTCAGAAAGCTGATCATCAAATGGTATTTTCATCATTGAAAGGCAGATTTGAAAAGTGAACTGTTGAACAGAAAAGGGAGATGCTTGGAGGAAACTGGCTTTTTTTAACAAGATAGACAATAGAGAAAAATAGCTATTGCAGACAGAATATCAGTGGAAGCAACAAATAATTTTTAAGAGGCAAAATCTAAGAAAAGAGTTAGTAATGGAAACTGTAATGTCAGATGCCTTATTCATGCATTCATTTGCATGCAACATTCACTATCCCTGGAAAACACTAGCCTCACCCCCCATTTCTTCCTATTGAAATCCCTCTTTTCTTCATGACCCATCTCATGTGCTGATGATATTCATCATTTTGGGAAAAAATTTTAAAAACCTAAAAGGACAAATTCACTAAAGTTGTAATTCAATTAAGAAGAAGCTTTACTCTAGCCTAGGAGAATTGCTGGATGTATTTTTATAAATCAATATTTGTTCTTAATTATTTAATTATTTGCAATAATATAGCAACAGCATAGGAATGTGAATCCTAAAGAGTCAATAACTACTGGAAAATATTCATCTCAGCAAGCCACAATAGACTTCTGTTATACTGTCCTCTAGTGTAACCTTTACTTTCAGATAGCTAGTATACAACTTCTTTTTCCTGATATTAATATATTAGGTATTAATACACAGACTTCTATTTCCTGAAAGAGAACTTAGCTTTTCTCCCATTATACCTTCTGCAGACTTTAATCCTATGTATTGCTTAATTAAAAATTGAAAAATGGTTCACTGTAATGGTGAAAGTAGAACCTGTCAAACAATGGAGAGAGTTTTTATTCAAGCAAAGAAGTGTGAAATTGCAAAGCTTCCACTTCATCTGAAATTGTTGCGACACCAAGAGAAAAAATGGGCTATTTTGCTATCTTGTCATTGATGCTCCATTGATTTCCATTTGTCCAGTTTTATAGATGAGTTTATTTTGGTTTTATGTTTTTACATCATCTTCGTGCATCTCATATGCTGCAGTATCTTGCTATCATTATCTTGTAGTTATCGGAATGAAAATTGTTTTCTTCTGCAGAATTTGAAAATTAGTAAAATCTCTTTATAAACATCTCATTTTTCTGTGTTGAAGGCATTCTCTATCTTGATGATTGACTCCTTTTTCATGACTGAACAAACGCAAGAGGAAGTCATCTATTAGTCTGGCAAGGAGCAGTATAGCAGCTCCAAAGCCTAGAAGTCTTTTAGTAGTTTAAAGAAAGGGCCTCAATTCCAAGTCTTTGCAACCTGAACTGGGCCCTCAATGCTGCATACCATTATCTTATAATTATAATCTTACTGATCTCCCCACAACTAAATTTCTCTGCCTATTCTGCATCATAATGATAACTTTGGACTGGTCTGTAACAGTAGAGTGGACTTCGACATAGACCTGGCAAGGAAATGTGTGCCTCCTATCCAAAATTTAGCTACTAATATTCCCCAAAGCCATTACATGTCTATTATCTCACCATATGATTCTTTCAGTGCCTGTAGGGGAGGGTTTCCAATCTCTCCATATGGATGGATGTTTCGTATGGATGTAGGTTCAAGTTCCAGATCTGCAAGACCTTAAGCAACTGATTCTTGTCCTTCATTTCCTCATAATTAAAATGAGTAGCTCAAAATGGATCATTTGAAAGATTTCTTTACACTCTGATGATTTATGCAGATCTTCCCCAATTTTCCTCTCTCCTCAAACGCCAACTCTGTTCTACCCTTCCATATTTATGTCTGTTTTAATTTAGATAATCAGAGTCATCTGTAATGAGTTTTCTACTTAA
Source organism: Notamacropus eugenii (assembly GCF_028372415.1). NCBI lineage: Eukaryota > Metazoa > Chordata > Mammalia > Diprotodontia > Macropodidae > Notamacropus > Notamacropus eugenii. The sequence continues at coordinate 581,501,128 of NC_092872.1, forward strand.
TACTCCAATACCTCAATAATTCTAATCAGTTTTTAACTAAGCATAGAGTCATAGAATTCTGGAGGTGAACAGGACTGAAGATGCCACCTAGGCCAAGTTGAACGTCTTTAACAATTGGTCACATAGTCTTCACTTTAAGATTTCCAATGATATGGAATTCAGTACCTCCCTGGAAAATTCATTCCCTTGGGGGAAAATTTTAAAAATAAAACATTTTAAAATTATTATATTGAGCCCTAATTTACCATCCTGCAAATTTCATCCATAGCTCCAAGCTCTCTCTTTGTATTCAGAGAAAATAAATCGAATGTTCTTTCCTGTAACCATTTTTCAGATATTTTAAGTAGCTATTTTTCCACTAATTAAGGTTGTTTTTTTTTTCCTACTCCCAGCCAAATATGTATAAGTCCTTCAGCCAACCTCATATGGCATAGTTTCAAAGCCACAACATTCTTATTATACTCCTTTGGACACATATTGACTTACCAATGTGCCACGTAAAGTTTAACATCCAGCATTGGGTACAATGATCCCTACATGGTCTGACCAATGCAAAGTAGAGAAGGGCTATCATCTCCTTCCTTCTGGACACTATATCTTTCCTCCTGCATCCCAAAATGGCATTTTGTTTGTTTTGCTCCCATGCCACACTGTTGACTCAACGAGTTTACCATTTACCATCACAGGTATTTTTTTTACATGAACTGCTTTTTAGCCATTTCTCCCCCACCTTATACTTTTGCCATTCATCTTTTGAACCAATGTGAGGAAAACATACCTTAAAAATTTTGAGACAACACTGGAAGGTGATCAAAATTACTTGTAATACATTGAGAGAGACAGTCCTTACAATGATCAGGCAGTGATGACAAGGAATTGTAAAAACATATTATCATGCCTATAGGCTAAAACCAATAGCAACAAATAATGAATAAACAAATAATTATAAAGTGATAAGTGCTGGAGATACATAACCAAAACTGAAATAAACCTTGTTCTCAAGGTATTTATATTCCATCAGGAGAGATAGGTATATAAATAAATATATACAAATTTTGATGTGGCTAATTATAAATTCCTGTACTTGAAGTGTTAAAAAATCAATTATACAATTATAAGATACAGAAGACTTGATTTGACAGAGATTTTTGTGAAAAAAAGACCTGGGGTTTTAATTGACTTGCGGCAGCTACTTTATACTATGATAGTAAAACAGATAAATAATATATGAATGAAGTAATGATCATATCTAGAGTATGGTGCTCATTTGAGGGAGACAGATTGTAAAACATTGATAAATTTAGAGGAGGAAGACCAGGATGGTGAAAAGCTTAGAAACAATGTTTTATGAGAAATAGTTGAAGGAAATACACATAATCAACTTAGAGAAGACTAACAAAAGTTATGAAAGAGGTCTTTAAACATTTAAAAGTCTTGGGGAAAAAAGTAGATTTGTTCTATATTGTCACTTATGGTAGAATTTAAATCCAGTGAGTAGAAGTTATAAATATGCTCAAACTGAGGAAAAATTTCATAACAAGTTACTTTAAATTATATTAGGTTATTAGATTAAGTAAGTTAAAACACTGTTTGAGCACTTACTATGTACCTTACCAAAAACAAATATAAACAAAAAAGAAAGTCCCTTCCCTCAAGGAACTTATGCTCACTCTGTTGGAAGAAGACAATATATAAAAGGATATTGAAAGGAAGTGAAGATAGAGGTATGGTCTTGGGGGCAAGATGGAAAAGTAGTCCAGAGAATCAGAAGCTGAGTTGGGCTCGAAGTGAGCATGTTCTGTATAATATATGTCATCAAGTGAAAGTTCTAAGGAGGTAAAGCTCTCCAATAAAAGGACTGGATGCATCATGAACTAGTAAGTCCTTTATCCCTGGAAACAGAGGATTATGACCATCCATTATGGGTATAAGAGAGGAGATTCCTAAATGAGGTCGCAGCTTGGATTAAATAATCTCTATGTCTTCGACATATGTCTGTGCCTGATGTCCTTTACAACACCTCCATTAGATTGGGAGTTCCCAGAGAGCAGGGACCAGCTTTGCCTTTCTTTGTATCTCTACTGCTTAGGCATTACTTAGCATAAAATAGATGCTTAATAAATGCTTATTAACTGACTTAGAATTCTAAAACACAGTTATCCTGTGCAGATATAGCCTTCAGTATTTTAGAAGATACATTATATATATATACATACATACACAAACATATATGTTAAAATATATGATAGATTTTAAAGTGAAAACAATTGACCTGTCTTATTTTTATGGACATGGACACTAAGAGTTACTTTTACTTGTTCAGACATTTTATTTTCCATGTATTTTGGTCAAAGATGTAGAGATTATGTGTACATATCTATATACATAGATATATGCACACATATATAGTCAAAGAAACATGGAGATGAACTGCTTGTCTTTCATGTAGTAAGCCACCTAGCTAAGTTCAAAAGTGATCATCATAATTAGTTTGGGCACCAAGAGATGATTGTCTTTTCATGTAGCCTCAAAGCATATATGTCTAAGATGGATCATGAATCATCAACATATCTGTATGTCCATATGCATATATATGCACACACATATATCTATATTGTACATGTGAGTGAATCCTTTTAACTGAGGTGAAATTAGAATCTCTTACAAGGTATATATATTTTAAATATTTTCAACCCTATCCAGCATTACAGCTTTAGGAGTTGTATGGATATTCAACATATCTTAATTAAAAAGAACTTATTTCTCCCCTTCTTAACATTTTATCATTATTTATAGTTTGTTTGTAGTTTCTGTGTTTATGATTATGAAAATCAGAACACCCTAAAATAGACTCTTCTCTTTACGTTTTCCAGATGCAGGTGGAACTTGACCAGGAGTATCAAGACAAATTCAAAAGGCTCCCCCTGGAAATTCTGGAGTTTGTACAGGAAGCCATGAAAGGAAAGATCAGTGAAGATGGAAATCATAGTTCAATCTCTTCTTCCCTCACCTCAGATAGTAGCAAAGTGAACCACAAGTCTCCCCCAAATGAGGAAGAACTAGAAGAAGACAATGCAGAAAGAGTGTTTGATACACCCCTCTAACTGTCCCCCCATGATCCACAAACAGGAGCCACATCTTCACAAAGCTTGGTCTTTCCCCCCTCTCTTATTGTGAGTCTGGAGCAGCTGCTAGTATCAAGAGGCTTGGCTTAATACAATGCCAATCTCCTGAGGGAATCTTTTTGGCAAAATGATATGCAGAGGCTTTCATTCTCACTCTTCAGTTAATTATGCTGAAGCATACTGCAAGTCTAATGAGGAAGATAATGATGTATACCATACAGATAGAGATATAGATATTTCCTTTCTTTTTACTGTCAGAATAGTCCACATGCACTATTGGGAATATTTAACAAAGAATGCCATTTGCTACTTTCCTTTTGAACTCGGAGTGAAGTATTTTAAACCAATGCAGAGAGTGACAGAAATGTGCAATGCTATTTAATGCCGTGTAACAGCCATATTTGATCTCTTCATTCTAACTGCCTGTCAACAGCCATATCATCAATTTCATATTTGCTTTAAGTTGGTTTATCGTCTTTGCTTTGCAAGCACTGGTGGCTTGCTGTTTTGATATTATGTTTATCATAGAGGTAAAATTATATTTGCTGCTGAAAATTTCTTCACAAGGAACAGTGGTAATTTTTTAAAGTTTTTTTTTTTTAAGCAAAAAAAAAGGCTTAACTCACTTATATCCAGATGCAGCCAGACCAATGACCTAAAACAGTAAAAACATATCAGTATAGTTTGTTAGGGTTTATTTTAGATATCAACCCAGATAGCTGCAGAGCTGAGTGAGCTCTGGTATTTCCAGATATTTTGAGGCTGTTTCTACATATGAATATAGGTTTCACTGTTTAGATTCACAGGTCATATACTCTCTAGTTGTAGAACTAAATGTATTGATCAAACAATTGGAAAATAGATGACCTGTGACTCAAAAGAGTAAAGCTACCTGGTGTATGTAGACACAGCCATAGTGAACAGACTGTAGTGAGTCATATGGACTATAGACTAGTTCTGACTTTCTATGGTCCTTTTATTTTGGGGTATAGAAATAAAGACTGAATATATATCTAGAGAATACACACAGACCCATATATTAAAATATATATAAATATATCTTGTATCCATACAAATGTATACACACAGAACAATGTGTGTATCTATACACATTCATATATATGTGGGTATATTTATTATTTGGCAGTGAACCCAACCTCATGTATAATAAATTAAATGTAATTCAGGTTTAAGTTGGTAGGGAAAGTAAGTTCCTAATATCTAAATCATGTAGATATTAAATTATATTAAAATATTAAGAAAACATTTTTTGGCACTGGTGGTGTAAAGCAAAGTTTTGTTATAACATAAAATACATACGCATGTTTTGCAGGCTCTAAATCAAGGATGAGTTTTAAAGTGGATAGAACTGAACAGAAATGAGGATGACAGTATTGGAAATGTTTTATTTTCTACCACTATCTTTTGCCCTAACTAAACTTCAGTTTTACTAAGGTTTGAAACTGAAGTCTATCCATTGAATGCTTACATATACTTTTAATCCACTGTACATCATTTTTATGTAGTTAAAGATCAAAATCATCTGTATTTATATATTGTTAGATTTTAAAAAGCAAAACAACCACATGGTAAAGACCTATCAGATTATTATATTTGAAAGTTGTATATGGATTGAGATGTTTTTAAATGAAGAAATGTAACCTTTAGAAGTCAATGTAAGTACTTTTATTGTTGTTTCAGACCTATGATTTCACTGGTATGAGGGAACTCCTGGTAGGAAAACTCCTTCCACTGATTAGCAGATTTTCTGTAATTTATAATATTCTAGGCACTGAGAGGCTAGGTGACTTGTCCAGGGTTACACAGCAACTATGTATAAGAGACAGGGCTTGAACTCCGGTCTTTTTTGCCTCCAAGGTCAAAGTTCTAATCAGTATACCACACTGCCATTCCACAAAAATAAGATTTAGCTTAAAAACTATAAGAGATATTCTCATTACATTTTATTGAAATTAAAATAAATGTCTTTGATAATTAGGAGCAAAGCAAAGCAGTTTAATACCTAGGAAACTTTTTTGCTCTTTAACTTGTATTCCCTCAGGAGTTTAATATTTCTGTGCACCTTATATTATTTAAATTTAAGCAATAAATACAAGTCACTCTTCAGTTTCAATCACTATTAAGTTTAGGGCCAAACCTTTAAAAAAAAATCTTTCTTTTTAAAGCAACTTTAAAAAGACGGGGGGAGTCACCTGATCTTTCAAGATGATTGTATATTGGACTAAATTACTTTGATTCACTGAATAAAGCTTCCACTTAGGAAAAGGGAAATCCTTTATAGATCTTTCTACTTTGGCACTCTAAAGACAAAGACAGCGATCACAAAGAAGCTGTAACGGTCTCCATTGAATGCTCCATTTTATAACAAAATTCCAGATTACCTGAAGGATAGATAAACTAATAAGGATATTCATAACTCCACAGCATTGTAATGAATACAGTAGATAGTGCTGAATTTTAATCTGGAAATAGACTAAGCTGAGTAATTTTTTATTTATACAAAAACAGTTCAGTTATACAAAACAATTCAGTTAGTAGGTTTTCCATATCTTAACCACTGTAGCTATTTTGCAATATGTTTGTATTTGACCATTTACTGTAATCACATTTTTTTATATCTGTACAGTGATACTTTTTGCAGTTGTAGGGTAGTGTGTAACACTGTATATCTTGCATTGTTGAAACTATAACAGTGATACAAATATCATTTAATAATATTAATATTACTTGAAATAGACTAAGATGAAGAAAAAGGGGTCTTTATGATGTGCAGTCTTGTGCCTTTATGTATTTGCCTTGTTCTGTGTTGAATGTATGAAATTCTGTACTGTGGATGTTTCTCTAATAGACAGTAGAGCCTTGCATTTACCTAGAACGTGCTCTTCAGCTATCTTTACACTACTGAAAATAGTGTGGTTTTGGCAGCGTGAACAGAATTTTCCAAGTTCTAATCAAATGCCAGACATTTTTGGATTTAAAAGTTTCATTATTGCCATATATTAATGAATACATGTGTATTAGTTAAGCAATCATTGGATGATTTCTAAAGGAACGTTGCTTGCGTTTCTTTGACTTTAATGTTGCTCTTGTACATTGTATTAATATTGTCAGTGATGGATTGGACTTTGTGATTTTTGCCTTTTAAGAAAAAAGATAGGACAAACTATTTGAGCTATTAAAATGTACATATTTTGATTTATCAATCTCAAATTGTTTAAAATGCATAATTCACATTTTTGTAATAATTCTATGCAATTTTGTGGCATGATGTTTCTTCCACTTGTAATTTTATGTGCTTTCATCAACAGTTCTAAAGGAAAAAAATAAAAAAAAATTTCTTAACACACGATAACTGTTGTTTTTTAGTGTTCTTCTAGAAATTATGACCAACTCCCTTTACAGCAGCAAGAACCAAGTTGGCAGATTATATATTTTCTGGGAAAGCCCCCAACATCGGAAAAAAGAATCGGAATCTTTTGTAAAGTGTCTTTGACAAATGGTCATCTAATGTTTCACTGAAGATTTTCAGGAAGAGGATACTCACTACCTCCTGAGTTAAGCCATTCAACTTTGGGGTGACTTATTTTTTCACTTATATTAAGCCTAAATCTTCTTCTTTGCCTCTTCCACCCATTACTCCTAAGTGCGATATCTTATACATATGTATAAATTCTTTATAGATTCTGGATGTCAAGATTTTTGTGAGTGAAATTTAATACAAATTTTCCAAGTCCATATATTGTCTTCTGATTTTATCTACATTTATTTTACTTGTGCAAGTTTATTTAAAATATTATATGATCTAAATATGTGATTTTATGACATTTTCTTTGACCTATTTAAACACATTATTGATAATGAAAAAAGAACATGGACTGCAATAATGCCATGTAGAAGTTTAACCAATATAATTAACTTGTCCTAATAAGGTGAGCAAACAAGCCTAAAATGTATATTAAGCAACAAAAATTTGCTCATTTGTGAAGCTCAGTTATATGTGTGTGTGTGTATGTGTGTATACATATATATATATATATATACACATACATATATAGTTGACTATAGTTATGGTCAACTATAAAATCTTACAGAGAATGAAAGCAGAAGATTATGAACAGAACAGCTTCAAAATACAAAGAGAGAATGGAGAGTAAAACCAGTCCAAAGAGGGACTCTCAAGGGTATTTAAGGATAAAACTAGGAAGACAGCAACCAGAAAAAAAAAAAAGGTGGGGAAAAATGCAAATAATTTTTATGTAAAATTTTTTCTACCATCAAGGAAAATAGTTTCCTTATACTTTAACTTATGAGGGAGGTGGAAATAGCAATAAAGAGAACAAAGAAAAGAAAATGAATTTGATCAAACTTACATAAAACAAATCCAGAATGTAAGCAACAACAGTTATGAGGGTGTTATTCTAAAGGTATCTGAAAGAAAGAAAGGTAGCAAATATATAGAGACAATCACAGTTATTAAGACACCTAAAGGAGAATCGGATTATCAACACTACTAATCTTTGTGTTTTCTTTTTCACCTATAACAATTTTTATACAAATACAAACATGTATTGAAGGAATTCCTGAGAAGGATATGAGTATGGAAGAGGTAGACTGTTGCAAGCAATATTCCTCATAGACGACATCTTTGTACAATTGACTTAATTATGTACAGGATTCAGTAGAGCAAGCTGGTGTGTTTAAGGCCATCTTTCAACAAGAAATCAAACCTTGCAAGATTCCTTTGTACAAGATTTCATTTTAGCTCTGATGCCTTGACTAGGTGAAAATATCAAGAAATCAATCAAACACACAAAAGACCAATGAAGTGTAAAAAGTATTTGAACACCATTGGATGAAGTGAAATAATACTAGATAGAAAGGAAGTCTGTTCCAGTTGACTGGAAAACTTGGTTCGTCCTTCAGGGATTACCTATAAAGTATCAAGCAAGTTGAGAAATGAAAGGAATACCAGATATGAGAATGCGCATTTTTCTACTACATTCCTGAGAAGAAATTTCTTGAGATTTGAATGATTTCAACTTCGGGCCCCAGCCACATCTTTTCCCCTCCTCTCCTTTGAACCAGAAAAAGACCTTCAGCTTTGAAGTGTCTGGGGTGGGGAACCTGCGGCCTCGAGGTCACATATGGCATTCTAGATCCTTGAGTGTGGCCTTTTGACTGAGTCTCAGTTTTACAGAACAAATCCTTTAAATAAGAGGATTTGTTCTGTACAGTTTGGATTCAGTCAAAAGGCCACATTCGAGGACCTAGATGGCCACATGTAGCCTCAAGGCTGTAGATTCTCCACTCCTGGTTCTGGAGTGTGTTAAATTTCTTAATCTTTCCACTAATGTCCTTGCATCATAATACCAGAGACAGCAGCGGTTTCCATATTGCTATCAGTGTCCTTGCAATGCCCCCAGATCAGCTGGTGACAGTCTCTGCATTTATTAGGAACCAAGAATGCAGTGAATTTGTAGCTCTACAAAGAACCTGACAAATAAGCTGCAATCACTATGCCTAATGGGAATTTCTTGAGTATCCAATGGGAGAAAAGGACTGCTAATAATCAATCATGAACTATGAGTCTCCTCTTTATCCTGAGCTCTGTATGTATTTGTGATAGAGTTAGACATGGACATTTCAGGGGATGTTCTGTACAAACTATTATTATGGTATACCATTAGTAAATATCCCTTTCTAAAAACTACTTACAAACGGGCTATCTAAATGATTGTCTGTTGATAATCTGGGGAAGAAATACACAGGTGGGAACTTGAACCAATTAATTGCCTTAAAGAATCACCTCTGACCCGCCAGGGATACTCCTAGAACGCAGGAGGAGAGATACAACCATCCAGTCTCTGGAGACCTCCTGACTTAGCTGTGGGAGTAAGAGTTAGGATAATAGATACCTCAAAATTCACATGGCCTTCATTTGCAAGACCTATTAACAGAGACAATTATGTTTGATGTTTCCCTGATTATGAATATAACAAGCATAAAACATGAAGATGTATAGTCATAAAAGGCACTCACTACTTTATTGGAAGAACTCTAATGCAAATTTCAAATTGAAGAGATATTCCCTAGAGATGCTGAGGTTCTCCAGAAACTCCTATTTGTGAATGACATTGTACTGGTTACATAAAATTGTGGAACATTTCAAGGTCTATGGGACAAAATGAAGAAAGCCTCAAAAGAACCAAGGAAATGAATAAAGCAGATTTCAATGAATTGAAAATAATGATAGGTAGAATGTCAAGGATTAAAATACTATAAGATACACAAACCCAGGAGGGCTGAGACATGCTCAAGAATGAAATTCTGAAGACACCAATGCTCTAAAGAGCAGTAAAAATGGTAGTTGTCTTAAGAGATAGATATGGCCACATATGGGATTGGCCCCAAAACTTAGCTTTTTAAAAGAAATGTATAGAAGATAGAAGCATGGGCAAGCACCTAAGAATGAAGGCAAGAGCCATATCCCTTTGTAAGTTGCAAGAATGTGTGGTTAAGATTTCTTCTTGTCTGCACCTGAAAGAATATGATCCAGAAGGAGAAAGGCTATGGGAGATGGTTAATGGCAACTCTCTATATTACATTGTTTGGTCTATTTTCATTTTCACTTTGTCTATATACAATGAACTATGTGTCTGTATAATACATGTGTATGTCTAAATCTATGACTGCATTGGGAAAGGGGCCTGAGAGAAAAATTAAAAGTTTTCAGTGTGGGCACTTAACCAGATATAGATAACATATTTCATATTCTATATCTTGAAAAATTCAGTCAGTCCAAAATACCTATTAAGCTCCTACTCTGTGCTAGGCCCTATGTTAACTGCTTGACATGCAAAGAAGAGCAAAAAAAAAAAAAAAAAAAACCAAACAAACAAAAAACCAGTTCTTCCTGTCAAGGAGCTCACTTTCTAATGAATTGTTAATGGATCATTAATCCGTTTCACTACCTAAAGGAGGATCCTGTTGCACAGAAACGAAACCAGCTGGGGCCAAGATGAGACACCAGCATATTGGGGCTGTGAAGCAAGGTGCAAGTGTTTTCTGGCTCTGAGAACCACCTCCCCACCAACTCAAATATCTTATTGCACTAATTTATTTGGTTGGGTAATTAAAAAGTGACTCTTCTTGGATAACTGAAACAGCGCTCACGTCTCAAGAAATGTCACACAAATGTGTGACAATGGAAAGTCATTAGAGAAATCTCAGACTCTCACAAGACATCTAGTCGGACCTTACTTGAATAAGAATAACAGCTGCAATATACTCCAGGAGTCATCTTCTATTTTGAATTCCTCTAGTCAAACTGCTCTCTTTTTCTCATATTTAGTTGTCAATTTTAGTTAGTTTCATTTCCTCAATATCTTTCACATTGATTCCTCTTTCTGTCCTCACTAATATCACAACCTCTCTAGTCCAGGTACTTATTATTAGGTGCCATTTTAAAAGCAGCTATGTGGCACAGTATATAAAGTGCTGGGTCTAGGGTGAGGAAGATTTATCTTCTTGAGTTCAAATCCAGCCTCAGACACTTACTAGCTGTGTGACTCTGGACAGGTCACTTAACCCTGTTTGCCTCAGTTTCCTTATCTGTAAAATAAGCTGGAACAGGAAATAACTCCAGTATCTTTACCAAGAAAACCCCAAATAGGGTCAAAAAGAATAGGACATGACTGAACAACAATTTTTAAAGTTCCTTAATTAGTTCCCTTGAATCCAATCTCTCCTTTCTCTAATATACCTTTGATTAAATTGTCAGAACTAATCATGTCATGTCACTCCCTCGTTCAAGGAATTTCAATGACTCCCAAAGACTTTAGGATAAAATATAAACTCCTGTATTTGGTATTTAAACCCCATCATATAACAGAATGCCTTTCTCTTCTGAAACTCTGATCTTTAATTGACACCAGTAATAAAAACTTCACCTATATCTTTAAACTCTTAAGTTCCCTTCCCAGGACTTCATAATATTTAGGAGAGCTTTCCAGAAACTTCTACCAACATTACTTATTCGTATATAAGTTTACAGCATTGGATAGTAGTTGTTAGGCTTGACAACCTCTGGGATTCTCTCTGTAATCTCCCAGAAAATCCTCCAGTACAGCAGGCCTCTCTGTTGTTGATGTCAGGTCTAGAAATGACCTTCCATATTGTCCTGAACATGAAATCCCCAGACACCATTACTTGTCTTCTTCTGATTACCACTTGATGACTTTTATCCCGATGACACTTAAGCAGCCAACAGAGACAAAAATGTCCTTCCACCAAGAAGTTCTAGCTTCCCCTTCCACCAGGAGGGGGTCCTCAAATGTATTACTAAGCCCCAAGTATCTTTCTTCCTATTCTCTCTGCATCACCTTCTTCTACCTACATAACTGAAAATGAGTCAAAATGTGCCTCTGATTTTTCAAATTCATTTTCTCCTTTTTTTTCAGTTGAAGTGTTTCTTCCATTCATTCCTGGAATTCATTCCTGGTGATGTCTTCTTCCAGTCTTTCTAAGAGTCACAGTGTTCATAGAATGCTTTGTTCATAAAAATCTGTTATTTGGTAATGGTTTTTATCATTTCAGGAGTTAGAAAGTGAGATAGTAATTTGCTCTTTTTTTCATACACACATAAATACAAGTATATAATATATACATATATATGACATATGTGCATATATACGTATTATGGGCAGGTACATGGCACAGTGGATAGAGTTCTGGGCCTGGAGTTAGGAAGAACTCATCTTCTTGAGTTCAAATCTGACCTCAGATACTTACTAGCTATGGTACCCTGGGCAAGTCACTCAACTCTGTTAGCCTCAGTTTCCTCATCTGTAAAATGAGCTGAAGAAGGAAATGACAAACCACTCTAGTATCTTTGCCAAGAATATCCTGAAAGGAATGACAAAGAGTTGGAAACCACCAAAACAAATAATTAACAACAATATACAGATTATATGTGTGTATATACACATACATATATGTGAGTATGTATATAGAAATAGATATATAATCTTTGTTGCATTTGCAATTCATGAAGTCATAGCCTGATGGAAGTGACTGAGTCAGAAGGAAACATGATACATTCCAGCTTTGACCACCAAAGCAACACCTAGTAGGGGAGGAAACACAAACAGCTACAATAAATAGGCCAAAGCTTTGGATATTCAGGTTAGCAGACTGGATCTCCTGGGCATTTTGGTTCCTTAAGATTCACCGCCTGTGCGTCCCTGCTCCTCCAGCATTTCTGCCCTTGTCTCAGCCCTTGAATCTCAGCCTGCCACAGAAACCCTGAAGCAATACGACCTGACTTTTCTACTGCCTTGTGTCTCCTCCCAGTTCAGACCCCACCTCTTTTACCCCAGGAAGGAATTGCCACAGGGTTTTTCCTAATCATTGTCACATGTTGGCTCTGCCTCTGGAAGGAAACAACATTTTATGCTAGACATTCTTGCTTCTCCGAAGGGAAATTTTTTAAAAAATATTAATTTTTACTGTCAACTCACTTTTATTATGTCAAAGTTCCAAGGTCTAGCAGAGCTATTGAGTTCAGCATAATGGAAAAAACAACACTGCGAACTAGTCATATACAAAAAGAATTCAATTTGTTTAAAGTTTCTTAACCTGGGTTCCACAGACCCAAAAGAGGGCTGTGGATAGATTTCAGAGGGTACATAAACTTGAATGGGAAAAAAGAATCTTTATTTTCACTAACCTCTAATTGAAATTCAGAATTTCCTTCAATTATGAATGTAGGAAAAGGGAAAAGAACTTATTTGTACAAAAATATTTACAGCAGCTTTTTTTGTATTGGCAAAGAATTGGAAATTAAGGAGAATCCTGTAAATTGGGGAATGATTGAACGAGTTGTGGTACATGATTGTAATGGCATTTTATTGTTCTATAAAAAATGATGAGCAAGATGATTTCAGAAAAACCTGGAAAAACTTAGGTGAACTAATGTAGAGTGACTGAACAGAATCAAGAGAATCTTGTACACACTAAGAGCCATATCATATCATCTCATCTCATATTAACTGTGAATGACTTAGCTATTCTGAGCAATGCACTACTCTAAGACAATTCCAAAGGATTTATAGTGAAAAATGCTATTGACTTCCAGAGAGCACATTGATAGGGTCTGAATTTACTTTATTTTTCTCATAGGTTTGTTTGTTTGTTTTCTTGGTCTGTGTTTTCTTTCACAACATGAATAATCTTGAAATATGTTTTGCAAGATTAGACAAGTATAACCCATATCAAATCACTTACCCTCTCAAGGATGCAGGAGAGGAGGGAGAAAGGGAGAGAATATGGAATTCAGTTATTAAAAAATGAATTTTAAAAATTGTTTTTACATGCAATTGGAGAAAACAGAATATCATTTAAAATTATGAATATAGGCAATAAACACCAGTTATATTAGGTTTTACCAGATTGCCAAATGGAATAGGTGATAGAAAAAAATTTTAAGAATGTCTAATCTAGAGGGTCTAGATCTATCTCTTTCAAGGTAGAAATTTAACAAATGATATTTTATGATACATGTTTTATAAGGATGTTAATACTCAGATTAAGCAATGATTTCATTAAATTGAGAATTCCTTCCACTGATAGACATTGCAATCCCTTCATGTCTTCTCATCTATTGCAATTTTTACCCAGGTGTAATGTTAATAGGATTTAAGATCTTCCCTGCCCATTAATAGGCCTCAGGTGGAGTGCATTAAGAGAAGCTTGCTTAGGGTAGGCTTGCTTGGAGGAAGACGTTCACATCTTTTGTTAATTTATAATTAGGCACTGAGTCACTAGGGTTGTGATGCCTTCTGGCTCTGAGAAGTATATACATACTCTGAGTTGGTATTTTACTTTGGAGGTTCACTTATGAGATGGATTTTGTGATTCTCTGGTCAAGACTCTGAGTGGCCATATGTTCAGAGTTCCCCAGTTGCTCAGATGTAAAGACTCTCTTGACCCTGGGATGTATGTAAAATGTGTAGCACTGTTGCTTTGATTCAGGCAGTAGAGCCCTATCTGTTGGTCTTTATTTCTCTGCTTATATTTTCTCTGTGTTTTCTCTGAAGTTCAGGATGCTGACTCTTCCCCTGAACTAGTGAATGTAATTTAAAAATATTGTTGACCCCTTAAACAGCTGTCTTTCCTAGTAAAGCAGATCTAAGAACCTGTGCTAGCAGCCATCCTGGAAATATACTAGGTGTTTCCACAAATCAACCCTGTGGAAGTAACCAAAACTTTTGAGGATTTCTCTAGTTCTTTTGCTATTGGGGGAGGCGGGACAACCAGTGGAATCTTTGGGCTACTTGTCTCTTCTCCCTTACTTTCATTAACTGCCCAGCCCATCTCTTGTCTGGTTACACATTTCCTTGATATATCTTTTTACACCTCTTCTCCAACTCAAGTTATCATTGATACTGTGATAGCCCACTAACACCCTAAATTCATTTATATTTATATTGTCCATTTATATTGCATTATTGCTGATTTTGATTCTTCTTAGGTCATGATGTTCTCTGATCTACAGCCATATCACACTAGCAGAAAATATTGGTGTTAATATTTTATTATTAAGCTTCCTTAAACTATCAACTTCTTTAGGCAATTAAATTACATTTAATCAATTTTAAAATGAAAATATTAGATCTCCTAATTCTCTTTAACTTCTTAGGGATTATTCATGGACTCCAATAAGCAATGATTCTGTCTTCCAACCTATAATGGGTCATTCAGTCAAATTTTAGTGAAAGAGTACCTCATTCCTTTTTTTAACAATACTGTGATATTATATTTTTTTTTTTGGTCTACGTGTATCAGAGAATGTAATAATGATTATTATGCAGTACTTTAAGTCTTGCAAAACTTTTTACCTATGTTATCTCATTTGGCCCTCATGAAAATCCAATGTGGTAGATGCTATTATTGTCCCCATTTTACAGATGAATAAACTACAACTAAAAGAGTGACTTGTCCAGATGCACAGAGCTAGTAAGTGTAGGTTAGGATTTGAATTCAGGTCTTCAGTACTCTCACCACTATATTACTCAGGTGCTTTGACTATCAGATTTGGGAGGAAACTCGCAAGTTTATTGGAACAGCAATTCCCCATGCAGTATTTCCTAGAAGTGGGAAACCATCCTTTCTTTGAGGACCTTTGTTGTTCTTTGTCCTTCATTCTAGAAGAGAACCATGACATCAGGAAAGTGATAGCACGACTTTCAAGTGAATTGGATTTAACTGAGGGAGGGCTGTGCAAAGTCACCAACCTTACTTTCTCCTCCAGATCCATCTGGGTCCAGTAGCAAGATATAGATCAGAAAAATTGGGGATGGCTCTGGATGCACTGGACTTTTTTAACCTTGGCCTTTTTAAGTTAAGGTCTTTCCCAGGTCTCAGTTTGGCTGAGGCAACACCTATTCAATGGTTAAGACTAGATAAGGAATGAGGCAAAGAATGATCTCCTTTTCCTAGTTAAAAAATTCAGTCTGGAAGGGGAAGACCCTCAAGATTTCTGACCAAAACAGAAGCAGTTGCTATTTACACTCACTGTGAGCCATTAGAGCCCAAACAATAACCATGTGAGGCTTGTTGAAGACCTTTAGTAAAGGGAGAACTTACTACTCCCTAATATAGTCCACTCTTCTTTGGGATAGCTGTAATTCTTAGGTTCCAGTATCCTTGTCAAGAAAACCCCAAATGGAGTCACAAAGAGTCTGATACAACTGAAAAATGACTCACTGACAATAAAGTTATTGAGTTAGGGATAACTGGATGGCCCAGTGAATAGACTACTGGGCCTGATATCAGGAAGACCTGAATTTAAATCCGGCCTCAAACACTTACTAACTGTATGACCCTGGACAAGTCACTTTACCCTATTGGCCTCAGTTTCCTTATCTGTAAAATGAATTGGAGAAGGAAATGTCTAACCACTTCAATATCTTTGTCAAGAAAACCCCAATGGGTCAGAGTCACGCAACTGAAATGACTCACCGATAATTGTAAAGTAGCTCTTCCTTATATCCATTAAAAATTGTCAACACTTTAGTGCTAAATAGAAAATATCCAATCTCCCTTCCATAGGACAGCTCTTCAAAAATGTCAGTTCAATCCAATTCAATTTTAAAATATTTAATAATTGCCTATTATCCACATGCACTGTACTAAGAGGTGGTGATTTAAAGACAGCAGTGAAATAGCTACTGCATATAAAAAGCTTGTAGTCTAGTTAAAAAGAGGCAGCATGTGTCCCTTAAGATATCCCTTATTCAGGCTAACTATCCACAATTCCTTTAAAAAAATCAGCACACATTTACCTAGCTCTTTAAAGCACATAAACCATGTTACACATGTTATCTCATTTGGGTCTTACAACAACGCTATAAATTAAATACTATTACTATTACTATTTTTAAAATGTGGGAACTGAAACTGATAGAAATTAAATTATATATTTAATGGTCCCTGACCTAATAAGTTTGTAAGTCAGCATTTGATTTCAGATCTTCCTGAATGCAAATTCAATATTCTTTTCACTATGACTCTGTATCCTTTTATGATATGAACTTGACACTCTCACCGTCCTTATCATCATTTTTAACACTTTCCCTCCCTTCAAAGATGTCATTGTCTTTTCTTTAAAATGTGGTGCTCAGAACTAGTGAATAGAGTGCTGAGCCTAGAGTCAGAAAGGTTCATTTTCCTGAGTTCAAATTTTGCCTCACACACTTACTAGCTATGTATGATCCTCAGTATGTCACTTAAATTCATTTGCCTCAGTTCTCCATCTGTAAAATGAACAGGAGAAGGAAATGGCAAATCCCTCCAGTATCTTCACCAAGAAAAGCCCAAATAGGGTCATGAAGAGTCAGATACAACTGAGAATGACTAAACTGCCCAACCCAGAAGTAAAACATTCCAAATGTGATCTAGCTAGGGCATTATATAATAGGAGTAGTATTTCCTTCATAGTGGTTACAAACACTGTGCTTCTTTTAATGTGGATTGCATCAGCTATTTGAGGCTTTCATATAGCTCTGTTGACACATTTCAAGGTCATAGTACATCATGATAGGAGTTATTGCCTAGCTATGCTTTCCTGAGTTACATTATTAAGAAGCTGAATGTTTAAAATCAAATCTGTTACCTTACATTGATGTCTATTAAATGTAATCTAATTCGAGTCAGTTCAATGTTCCAATGTATTGATTCCTTTCTCAAATCCTTTTCTATAATGTGTTATCTATCCCTGCCATCTTTGTGTCATTGCTATCATCAGCCTATATCATAGGGAAGCATAGGAGTAAGGACAGATCTCCATACGAGATATTCTTCAAGCTGATGCCAAACCATTACTTACTACTCTTTAAGCTTTTATTCTTTTCCTTGAAGTCTCATCTACATCAGAGATGTCGAACATGCAGCCTGGGAGCAGCATACCATCCACAACCAGATGGAAATGCAATTGGGAAATATTTACCAACACAAATAAAAATAAAATAAACTGTAGATAATGCTATTACGTGGTTTCCTAAGTCAATATGAAGTCTTCAGGGACCCTTATGGACAGTTTAGTGGACCCTATTTCTATCTGAGTTTGGCATTACTGGTCTATTCCCCAAGAAGAGATAACAAGACAGGAATTAACTATGTATATAAAAGTTCCCTAATATTTCACTGTAGTAACTGTCCAAAAAATGAAATTAAGTTACTCCAGAATGATGAATTCTTAATGAGAAGGACCAGATTTGGATAATACCATGAAGAACAATTCTCTGTCAATTGACCCAATGCATTTGCACATACTAGCAATAAGATGAAAATATGTATTTCGAAGTAAAATTATGTTATATGCATAAAATTATTTATATTTAAAGTGCATTTTCACAGATAAGAGGATAGGAGAAATTACAGCAAATTATAGAAATCTTTAAAATTTATTTTAAAAATTCTTGCCTCAGTTGACATTATTGTCATACTTAGACCTTATGGTGATCACTACTTCCACTTTTAAATGCTCACAAACTATCCCTTTAATAAATTATCCCTAAATTATAAACTATCTCTTTTAGAAATTTGATAGGAATCCGTATCAAGGTCACTAGCCTATTGTTAGAAAACCTTACTCTCTTCCCTGTTCAAAAAAATCCCAATAGTTCGTCTCACCTTACAAAGATCACAAGATCACAAACAGTAATTCAGCAATCAAATCTACCAGGGTTTTTTTTTTTTAGTATCCTGTTAGGTGACTTTAACTCAATGAGGCAGCAAGATGCTCTCCTTTTATACTCTTAATTATCTTTGGTTTCAATACAATGTTAATTATTTTTGTTTTATGTTTGTCATATAAAGATGATCTGCCTATCACAAAGAAAATAAGAGGGGAGTATTTCTTCCTCTTATCCTTCATCCATTACTGTTGTAGGTACAGTGGACCTATCATTTCCCTAGTCGTCCTCTATCTCCAAAAAAGGCTTTTTAAAAAAATGTAACTTTGTTGTCTTTAACATTGTATTTTATTAAATTATATTAGCTATAACTTGTCTACATCTGATTTATATAATTTGTGGATAGTTTTATGTTTGTATCTTTGTAAAATCATTTTGCTCCTCTTATCTTTTGGTTTAATGCCTGATTGGGGTTTTGTTTTTATTCTTGGTAATTTGGCTTTCCTTTCTCTCTTTTTAATCATATTAGCTAGTGCTTTATTTATTTATTAGACTTTACAGAAAATCATTTTTCCATTTTCTTTTTTCAAGAACTTATTTTATTTTTGTGAAATATTTTATTAGAAACAATATTAAACATTAATTCAAACATCTAAACTTACTAAAATTTGCATTTAAATGAATTCATTTCAATGTCTGATGTATAATAACACTATTTTCTATTATTCTGTGTAAAGTCACTATTAGGATGCTTTATTCATACACTGTCATTTAGCTTTCTTCAAATGAATATGCCCCATTCTTTTAATTCTGCTTTTATATTATTTTATGAAAGATCTTTCCATATTTCTTTATATTTCTGATACTTCTTGACTTCTATTTATAAATGAAAGTATAGTTCATACTTTCCTATATAAATATATGCATCCAGGTTTATATCTATGATTATATAATGCATATCTCTATGTCTATATTCACTGCCTATCCATCTAGCCTTAATACCCCACAGTTTAACCTCTCACCGGTTGTTGAATATCTAGGTTGCTTCAGTTGTAATATGCTTTTGTTGTAATTACATAAAATGCTACTATGAAAATCTTGGTACAGATAGTTCTTATTCCATTATTTTTTTGATGTTGCTGTTGTTTTTCATAAAATTTTGTGTTATATTCCAACAACAGAATTATTGAATCAGAGGGAACAATTATTTTGATGACTTACATTGTGCCCTACAAGACAGCTCTCCAAAAAAATCTATAATTTTACAAATCACTAGTATCAAGTGAGGATATCTATTTTCCATAGGTTCACACTGAATTTTATTATTTTAACTATTTTTTCATCCAGTTAGATGGGAACTACAGTTATTATTATTATTGGCATCTCTTTGATAATTGAACGAATGGAAAAGTACTCACTAAACACCTACTACGTGCAAAGTGCTGGGAATACAAACTGAAAAACAAGACAATGTCTTCTCCCAAGGATTGCTTATGACTAAAGTTGAGCATTTTAAAGTGATTATTAATAACATGTTTCTTTGTTGAAAATTGTCTGGTCACATTCTTTGACTATTTATCTCTGAGTTAATGGGAGCTACCATTTGGACTTTTTTGGTATTTCTTCGTATATTTAGGATGTCAAATTGGTATCTACTTTGTTTCCTATATTTTCCTAAACTTGGGGGTTTTTTATATTCTTTAATTACATTGTTTTTGTTACCAGATTTTCTAATGTCATAAAGTACATATACTTTGCCTCCAATAATTCTTCCCATTTGCTATTTTTTTTAATGAACTTTATTCTACAATTAGGGGTAAAATAATTCATTCCCTTTTCTTTATTTCTTTATAGAATTACTTTTCTTTTTCATGCTGAAGATTATCAAATGACTAGAATTCGCTGGGAGTAAACAATGTAAACTGTAGGTCTAAATCGCAGACATGTTAATGTAGCCCTAGCGTCTCCTCCAGGTTCACATCTCCAAATGACTACTAGACATCTTAATCTAAATATTCCATAGTGCAAAATCTTCATGTCCAAAACTGGATTTGCTATCTTTGCCTAGGATCAAACTTTTGTAGCTTTCCAATTATTGTTGAAGATACCACCATTCTACCAGTAACCCAGGCTCACAACCTAGGTGCCATCCTAAGCTCATCATTCTCTATCACCCTCCATATCTAATCTATTGCCAAGTTGCATTGATTATACCCTTATAACATCTCACATGTAAACCCCTTTCTCTCCTTCGACATTGCTACTACCCTGGTGCAATATTTCTTCACCTCATACTTGGTTGGTTTTTCACTTCAAGTCTTTTCCCATTGTAATCCATCTTTTGGACAGTTATCAAAGTGATCTTCCTCAAACACAGGTCTGACTATGGTCCTCTCCCCACCCCTCATTTAATGAATTCTAGTGGCTCTCTTTTACCTCTAGGGTCAAATATAGGACATGATACATGAATCCTTGTTGGCTTGAATTGACTTGGATATGAACAGGTGATTCCCAATCCCTTTTGGGAGAGCTCCATGTATTCCACAACTTTATTTGAGACCAGACATTCCTTCTAAGGGAGAAAAACTCAGTTTTCTCAGGTTTTTTTTTCTATATTTTAGTGAGTAGGGACAAGCCTTTCTATACACCAAGACAAATGGTAATCTTTGCATATTTTGTAAGATGATATTTGTCTACTGAATTACAATTGCCACGTATTTGAGGGATGGGTGTAATATCTGGACCCACCAGCTACAGTAGGTCTGAATGCTTATGAGAATGTTAATTTTTGGATTAACTATAAGTAGCAATATATATATATATTAGGCATTCAGAGAAACCTCAATTGATACAAAATGAAGAAAGTAGGATCAGGAGTGTAAACCAAGGCAGCTGCTGTCTTTAGGGAATTTAGATCTCTCTTTCCCCCAAAAGGGGAAAGATACCATAAGAATGCAAAAGACAGTTCTCAAGATCTAAATCCCCTTTTTCCCTAAAAGGAAGAAAACCAGAAGAAGATATGTGTGAAATTAAAGAATTTTATTAAGAAGGGGAATAAAATATGCTCATGAAAATAGCCAGCCTAATGTTGATGAGCCCACCTCAGTAATGGATATAGAGTATATGTATACTTTTCAAACAAAGAGAGGCAGGGAATTTGGGGAGAAAGATGGGAATCCTAGAAAAGAATGAGTTAGGGAGCCCTGTTCCCAAGGGGAGGGGGAGAGGAATTCCAGATGTCAAAGCTGTGGCCCTTTGATACATAAATCAGAAGACATTTCTGGTGATAAGCAAGTCTGACAGTTTGAGGCTTGAACACAAACCATAATAAAAGGAAATGTCTCCAAAAACCACAAAACAGGATATATCTGAGAGCCCCATAACCAACAATTAAGAAAGTCTGTGAAGATAAGGATATCTCTTGGAAGTCCATAAACTACCAATAGGATCAGGGTCTGCTCCAAAAATGGTACAAGCTTAGTTGGCTTCAGAGTTGATGGTTTTCTGCACATCCAGTTGGGTTCACTCTCAGTCACCACAAAGGACTGTTGGTATCAAGTTACTCTGTATCTTAGCTAATACATCCAGTCTTCATGCAGCCCTTCTTGCTTACCTGGATAATTGTGGAGCTCAAGCACAAATTTGCCCGTACAAGAAAAAGAAGGATCTATCTATCTATCTATCTATCTATCTATCTATCTATCTATCTAATCTATCTATCTGTATTGAGACAGGCATATATATGTATAAATCACCATGCAAATGTACATTTATACACTGTATATATAAATATACGTATATAAAATGTACTTATATTGTATACACATAGATATGCATATATGTGTATATGTTGTGGTTGAGTTGTTTCAGTCCTGTCTAATTCTTCATGACCCCATTTGGGGTTTCCTTGGCAAAAGTACTGGAATGGTTTGCCATTTCTTTCTCCAATTCATTTTACAGATGAAAACAGAGGCAAACAGGGTTGTGACTTGCCCAGGGTCACCTAGCTAGTAAATGTCTAAGGCTATATGTATATGAATGTATATGCACACACATACATATATACATAGATATGTAGGCATGCATGTATGCATGTGTGTATGTGTGTATATCGGCTCCAGGGAGGGGAGGGAGGAAGGAAGAGAAGTTGGAACTCAAAGTTTTAGGAACAACTGTTGAGTATTGTTCTTGCATACAACTAGGAAATAAGAAATATAGGTAATGGAGTATAGAAATTTATCTTGGAAGATGGCAGAGTAGAAAGACACACATATACTAGCTCTGAAACCCACAGCCCATAAAATACCTGTAAAGAAGAACTCCCAAAAAATTCGGGAGCAGCAGAAGCCATAGAACAATGGAGTGGAGGAGATTTCTGTTCCAGAGAGACCTGAAAACCTGACCCGAAAGGTCTGTCATGCCCCAGACCCAGAGCAGAGCCCAGCCCTGCCTTGGCTGTGTGGCACTGAGAGGAGCAGATCCGAGCAGGCTTCAGGGACAGAATCTCCAGCAGCCATGCAGGTCCCTCCACCCACAGGTGCCGAAGGCTGGTGAGAGGGTCTCTCTGGCTGGTCGATAGGGGAGTGGGGTGTCCCCATAACTCAGGCCCCCTCTGGAGGCAGCAGCAGGGATGGCAGCGGACAGGGGCTCCCAAAGCAGGCAGGAGCTCGGATCCATTGTTGCAGGTCTCTGCATAAACCCCCTGAGGGAACTGAACCCCAAGTAGCGGCCCTGCCCCCAACTGAGCACCTGAACTTAATCTCACACTGAATAGCAGCCCAGCCCCCCGTCCAAAGCCCTGAGGCTGGGAAGAAACATTTGAATCTCAGACCCCAAGCACTAGCTGGGTGGATCTGGAGGCCAGGTGGAGTTGGAGAGAACACTCAGAAGCCAAGTCACTTGCTGGGAAAATGCCCAGAAAAGGGAAAAAAAATAAGACTATAGAAGGCTACTTTCTTGGTGAACAGGTATCTCCTCCCTTCCTTTCAGATAAGAACAAGGCTTACCATCAGGGAAAGACACAGAAGTCAAGGCTTCTGTATCCCAAACATGCAGAATAAATATCCCATGGGCTCAGGCCATGGGAGAGCACAAAAAGGATTTTGAAAATCAAGTGAGAGAGGTGGAGGAAAAACTGGGAAGAGAAATGAGAGAGATGCAAGAAAAGCATGAAAAACAGGTCAACACCTTGCTAAAGGAGACCCAAAAAAATGCTGAAGAAAATAACACCTTGAAAAATAGGCTAACTCAACTGGCAAAAGAGGTTCAAAAAGCCAATGAGGAGAAGAATGCTTTCAAAAGCAGAATTAGCCAAATGGAAAAGGAGGTCCAAAAGCTCACTGAAGAAAATAGTTCATTCAAAATTAGAATGGAGCAGATGGAGGCTAATGACTTTATGAGAAACCAAGAAATCACAAAACAAAACCAAAAGAATGAAAAAATGGAAGATAATGTGAAATATCTCATTGGAAAAACAACTGACCTGGAAAATAGATCCAGGAGAGACAATTTAAAAATTATGGGACTACCTGAAAGCCATGATCAAAAAAAGAGCCTAGACATCATCTTTCATGAAATCATCAAGGAAAACTGCCCTGAGATTCTAGAACCAGAGGGCAAAATAAGTATCCAAGGAATCCACTGATCACCACCTGAAAGAGATCTAAGAAGAGAAACTCCTAGGAACATTGTGGCCAAATTCCAGAATTCCCTGGTCAAGGAGAAAATATTTCAAGCAGCTAGAAAGAAACAATTCAAGTATTGTGGAAATACAATCAGGATAACACAAGATCTAGCAGCTTCTACGTTAAGGTATCGAAGGGTATGGAATATCATATTCCAGAAGTCAAAGGAACTAGGACTAAAACCAAGAATCACCTACCCAGCAAAACTGAGTATAATACTTCAGGGGGAAAAATGGTCTTTCAATGAAATCAAGGACTTTCAAGCATTCTTGATGAAAAGACCAGAGCTGAAAAGAAAATTTGACTTTCAAACACAAGAATGAAGAGAAGCATGAAAAGGTAAACAGCAAAGAGAAGTCATAAGGGACTTACTAAAGCTGAACTGTTTACATTCCTACATGGAAAGACAATATTTGTAACTCTTGAAACTTTTCAGTATCTGGGTAGTTGGTGGGATTACATACACACACACATGCGCATGCACACACAGAGACAGAGAGCACAGAGTGAATGGAATAGGATGGGATCATATCTTAAAAAAGAAATGAAATTAAGTGGTGAGAGAGAAATATATTGGGAGGAGAAAGGGAGAAATGGAATGGGGCAAATTATCTCTCATAAAAGAGGCAAGCAAAAGACTTTTTAGTGGAGGGAAAAAGAAGGGAGGTGAGAGAAAAACATGACGTTTACTTTCATCACACTTGACTCAAGGAAGGAACAAAATACACACTCATTTTGGTATGAAAAACCTATCTTACAATACAGGAAAGTGGGGGAGAAGGGGATAAGCAGGGGTGGGGATGATGGAAGGGAGGGCAATGGGAGGAGGGAGCAATCTGAAGTCAACACTCTTGGGGAGGGACAGGATCAAAAGAGAGAACAGAAGCAATGGGGGGCAGGATAGGATGGAGGCAAATATAGTTAGTCTTACACAACACGACTATTATGGAAGTCATTTGCAAAACTACACAGATATGGCCTATATTGAATTGCTTGCCTTCCCAAAGAGAATGGGTGGGGAGGGAGGGATGAAGAAAAGCTGGAACTCAGAGTTATAGGAACAACTGTCAGGTACTGTTCTTGCTACTAGGAAATAAGAAATACAGGTAATGGGGTATAGAAGGTTATCTGGCCCGACAGGACAAAAGAGAAGATGGGGACAAGGGAAGGAAGGGATGATAGAAGAGAGGGCAGATTGGTGATAGGAGCAATCAGAATGCTCGGTGTTGTGGGGTAGGGAGAGGGGAGAAAATTTGGAACCCAAAATTTTGTGAAAATGAATGTTACAAGTTAAATAAATAAATTAAAAAAAAAAAAGAAATTTATCTTGCCCTACAGGACAAAAGAGAAGATGGGGATAAGGGAAGAGAGGAATGTTAGGAGGGAGGACAGATTGGTGATAGGGGTAATTAGAATGCTGGCATTTTGGGCTGGGGGAGGGGAGAGATGGGGAGAAAATTTGAAACTCAAAATTTTGTGGAAATGAATGTTGAAAACTTAAATAAATAAATTTAAAAAATATTTTCTAGCTTCTGTTCTAAGCCATCCATTCTCCTTCTATTATTTTTATTAACATAAATGTAATTTCAATTTAATATAAATACAATTGTTATTTAATTTTACTAAAGGCTTCTCTTAAATCTCTTATTAGGCTTTTGAACCAATCTGGGAGCTCTTGTGACCACAGCATTCTCTTTCTTTGGAGTTCTGGTTATAGGTATTAAAGAATTTTCCTCTTTTGGAGATTTATTCTGGCATTCTCCTTCTCGTTTTTCATTTTATTCAGTACAACTTTAGCCTGCTCATCCTTTCACCTTTTTTCCCCAAAAACTTTCACAAAATTATAAAACCTTACAGAGGGAAATTTCATGTGTGGATTACTTTATTGCTTCTTCAGTAATTGACTTATTTTATTTGGTGTACTTCTTGCTATTTTGAAACAAGTCAAGAGGATTGAACTTTGACACAAACTCATAGACCATCTTGTTAAAAGTCTATCTTTTGTTGTTGTTTAAGTGAATCAGGACTCTCATTTGAAATCTCAATCTTCTTTTTAAAATGTATGGTTATGTAGACTATGGACTATCTTTTTATAATCTATTACTGTCATTTGTTACCTTTTGTGGAAACTAACTTATCAAAGTATCAAAACCAAGTGACTTGTCATTTAAGGACAATCCATAACTTGTATCACCCTTTGCAACATAAAGAGCAATTTCCAATGTTTTATAAATAATAGAGCCTGAATACGACTATTATATTAACAGAATGGCCAAGATTTTTTTTAAAAACCCTCTTTGGAGCTAATATCGTTGAGGTTATCATGTGGATGTATAATGTCTTTGCCAGCTAAATTTAGCATTTAAATCTCTTTTTTTCTCTTTGAAATGTGTAAAAACTCATCTAGCCTGACAGCTCCCTGTTGACTACACCTCTGAAAAGCCAATTATTCCTTCCAAAGTCAATTGTAATTTATGCATCCAAAATTGCTGTTTAATTTCTCATGTGTTCTCTCTCTTTTTTTAAAGTTCTTTTTGAGCAGACATGAAGCTTGATCTCCAAATTATTGGCTAAGAGTTTCCCAAATATCTACCCACAGTCAAACATTGATTCATCAGAATGCCTAGGGAAAGGGGATTATTTATTACTTGCATAATTGAAAACTAAACAGAAACTTCATTTAGTTGTTAACTCTTGTTGCAGGTAATGTACTAGAAAATTACTCTGGAGTTAGAATTAGGAGTCTTTGTTTTTTGTCCTAGTTTTGTCACTATCTATGTAACTTTGGCAAATCACTTCACTGCTCTTTAGTTTTATTATTGATCAAATTGGCATATGCCTGAAGATGCTAATAAATGCTAAATTAAGCTGGAAGCAACATCATGCATATGCATGATACTTTGAAGGACTTTTTGATATTTAAACTCTAACGTCATAATTCCATGAAAGCTTTTAAAATTGTTCAGTCCACCTTTCTGCCTTTGTAATAGAGAATTAATGCAATTATATACACACAGATTAGTATATATGTTTAATTATGTATATGTCTATAAACTATGGGAGATGTAGATGTATTGCATGCCTCTCGTATGTTCTATGAACTCATTAGTATATACATACTCACAGTCATGCACAGAGATCTGCCTCCTAGCAAGAATAAGGAAAGGGCTAAGCATCTCGCTATTAGCCAGTCTGGAGAGCAGGGAGAATGTTGCAGTGACCTGAACAGAATCTGCAGCGTTATGGTTTTGCCACAGTCAAATGATTTTTCTTGGTGTCCAAAATGCAGACTGATCTCCCTCTTAGAAAACAAGGTAAAAAAAACTTGAAAAACAACTCTCCATCTTCCAAGTTATTACAGAAAATGAAGTATTCCTCAAAATAAATAATAAAAGAAGAGCTTGAATGTTAAAAACATCAGAACCTATAGGTATTCCCTAAATAACTTCCCTCATGAATATCAAGTGGAAGTGATGAATAGATTTAAGGTATTAAAGCAGGTAACTAGAGTGCCTGAAGAACTAGGGACAGAGGTTAACAATATTGTATAGGAGACAACAACCAAAAATCACTCCAAAGAAAAATACAAGAAGCAAAATGCCGGAGAATAGCAAGGAGAAGTAAAATGTTTTTTTTTAAATAAACGATGCAAAAAAAAAATAGAAGAAAAGAAGAGAATGAAAAATACAAGAGATCTCTTTGAGAAAACGAGAGATATCAAGGGATCATTTCATTCAAAAATGGGCATGATAAAAGACAAAAATGATAGGGACTTCATAGAAGCAGAAGGGATGAGAATGTGGCAAGAATACATAGAAGAGCTGTACAAGAAAGATCTTTACATCAACAACAATCCACCATAGTGTGGTTACCGATCTAGAGCCAAACATCCTGGATAATGAAGTCAAGTGGGCCTTAGGAATGTTAAGGATTGTTAAGGAATCCCCTGAACTTACCTTCTGAGTTGTATTTTCCAGAAACAGTGGACCCAGAGAATGCAGGAAGCCCTAAATGTGTCAAAGAAAATCTCCATTCCCCCATGGATGGCATAATTTATTGTTTATATCCAAACTGGACTCCCATGTGTCGTTGCGAGTCAAGACAGGCACCAGCCAGTCTGTGGTGGGCTAGAAAACTTGTGTGTGCAGTTGGAACCCTGTAGATATGCAGACCATCTTATCTTCATAGTCTAGCAGCTCCCAAAGAAAAGAATGCAGCTTTTATCATAAGCCTTGCTCTTCTCCTTTGGAAGGGGTTTTGTCCTTTTCCTACCTGTACTACATTCCCCCTCCCATGGCAAGCCCTTTAGGTGGAATTTTGCTTGCTCCTCTTTCCTTTGTCCAGATGTCATAAATATACAGACTTCTGTGTGGATTTTGAAATCTTTGGGTTCTACTTCCATGTTCATTTCTTTTGTAATAAACCTACTTTTCACATAAGTTTTGTGAAGTTGTGAGTGCCTATTGACAGGAAGCATTGATAACAGTAAGTCTAGTGGAGGTGAAGGACTTTGAGCTGAGATGTTTAAAATCCTAAAAGATAATGCTGTTAAAATGTTATACTCAATAGACCAGCAAGTTTAGAAAACACAATAGAGGCCACTGCATTGGAAAAGATCATTTTTCACCCCAATCCTAAAGAAGAGTAATGCCAAAAAAAATTCAAATTATTGAACAATTATATGATTTCATATGCTAGCAAGGTTATGCCTAAGTTTCTGCAGTCTAGGCTACAGCGGTATGTGAACTGAGAATTACCAGAAGTATAGGCTTGTTTTCAGAGAGGCAGAGGAACTAGAGACCAAACTGATGATAGGATTATGGAAAAAGCAAAAGAGTTCCAGAAAAAAAAAAAATCTACTTCTGCTTCATTGACTGTATTGAGGCCTTTGACTGTGTGGATCACAACAGAATGTGAAAAACCTCAGAGATGGGAGTAACACATCATCTTACTTGTCTCTCAAGGAACCTGTATACAGAACAAGAAGCAACAGTTAGAACCAAACATGAAACAACTGGTTAGTTTTAGATTGGGAAAAGAATATGACAATGTATATTGCCACCTTATTTATTTGACTTATGTAGAGAATACATGAAAAATACCAGACTGTATGATTCAAAAGCCAGAAATAAGGCTCTCAGGAGAAATATCAACCATCCCAGATATGCACATAATGTCCAAAAGTGAAGATTTGAGAAGCCTCTTGATGTGGGTGAAAGAGGAGAGTATAAAACCTAACTTGAAGCTTATCATAAAAAAAATTAAGATCATGCAACTGGTTCCATCACTTCTTGGAAAATGGAGGGGGAAGAAATGGAAGCAGTATCAAACTTTACATTATTAAGTTCAAAAATCATTAGAGACAGTGACTGCAGTCAGAAAATTAAAAGATGCTTGCTCCTTGGAAGGAAAGCTATGGTAAATCTGGATAGCATAATAAAAAGTAGAGACCCCATCTTGTTGACAAAGGTCAATATAGTCAAAGGTATGGTTTTTCCAGTCTCAATGAATGGTTGTGAGAGTTACTATAAGGAAAGCTGAGCACCACAGAATCAACACTTTTGAATTGTCATGCTGGAGAAGACTTTTGAGAGTCCCTCAGACAGCAAAGAGGTCAAATAAGTCAGTAAGTGAAGGAATTAATTCAAACTACACATTGGAATACTGACAAATACTGAAGCTGAAGCTTAAATACTTTGGCCACATAATGAGAAGACAGAACTCACTGGAAAAGACCCTGAGATTGGGAAAGATTAATGGTAAAAAGAGAGGAGGACAACAAAGGATGAGATGAATATATACTGTCATGGAAGCAATGACATGAAGAGTTCAGACTTCAGATGGTGGAGGATATAAGGGACTCATGATCTCTGGGAGCGCAAAGATTTGGATGCATCTAAATGAATGAACCTTGTTAAAATAAGAAACAAAAAAACCCCTCCAAGGTAATAGAAGAATAGCGATCCCTGTCAGGAGGTTGAATAGAGGAGGAATATGACATGGAGGAGAAAATGAAGAAGGTCTACTTGTATCAAAAGACCAACATGAGGATCTTCTCAGAGGAAAGTTTTGGATTATCTAAAGATGAAGGGAGTGGTTGCCCTCCAAGGAATAATGATGTTACAATCTACTGAAAATTCTTCAAATAAGGGTCAGGCAAGAAGGAGGCAGTAGTTGTGGCTGTTGACTCCTTGCTGACAGGTACCGAATTTGCTCTTTGTTAAACTAATAGCAACAGAGAGAGATATAGAGCCTCCCAAGACCTATAAAACCAGAGGACTACTATGCAATTCTGGAGAATCACCTAAACACAAATCTATTTTCAGAAGAAGTCTAGATAGTATTTCTAGATAGATTTGAAGTGTCAGGGGAAACTAAAGTCTGCAAAGATACAGAAGGCATTTTCATTATTTAGTCTATTTATAAAGAGAAAGGCACAACCAGAAAGTGAATTGCTAAATTAAGAATGTGCTTTCTGAAAACAAGATTTTAATTTCTGTACTATTATAGAAAATATAGGAAAGTTGTCATAACCAGAGATGGAGGATGCATGACAAGGGCTAGTGAAAAATGTGCTTGCTCAGAGTCTTGTAAGCCTAATTTATCAAAAAGGCATTAAACAGAGAAGAGAAAGCTAATTGACTATTCTATTAAATCAAGCTGGATAACTTAGGGAATAGATATGTGATGGAAAAAATGTTAATAATGCAGGTTATGACACCTTAAAATGGCATCATACATACATACATTTGTTTGGTTTTTTTTCAGAGAGCCAGTTATTAAACATTTAACACCACATCACTGAAGCACAGGGCACTAATCAAAGAACTAAAAGATCTGAAAAGATGAAAACCGAAGGCAGGTAATAGAAGATGAACACAAGGCATAGGATAGATTAATGGTGTCCATTGTTTTAGCTCTAGAGGAATCTGGCTATGGCATGTCCTCTGTACCACAAGCCTGAGATTTATTGTTAATGTTCCACATTCCATGAAGATTTTTCAGATTTTTCTAGGTGAAGGAATCTACCCTTCCCTAACTCTCTCTCATGCCCCTCTATTTGGAGTTTCTTGGATAATTCATCATGTTCTAACTTGAATTGTAGTAACTAAATGCAGATTTGACCATCCTATTCTACTGTTCAAGAAATTTTGGTGCCTACTAGATTATAGATTCCTTAGATATAAGAGCTGTGTTGTTTTTCTTTGCTGTATCTTTAGTTTCTAGCCCAATACCCTACTCATAGTAAGTTATTACTAAGCACTTATTGAACTGAGTAGAATGTTCTCCATGAATGTTTGTTGTTATCCAGTCATTCAGTCATGTCTGACTCTTCATGACCCCCGGACCATGCTGTCCATGGGGTATTCTTGGCAAAGATGCTGGAGTAGTTTGCCATTTCCTTTTCCGATATATCTATTATTACCCTATGAATGTAAGTAACTTGAGGGCAAGGAATATTATGTTTGTTTGTTTTATTTATATTCTCAGTATTTAGTATAGTGCATAGCACATATTAAATATTCAATAAATGCTTTTTTGTACTTAATTTGTATGTACTTTTTTGTTGGTACTTTTTTGTGTGTACTTGATCATTCATTAGCATCCCAGCAATTTCAACAGAAATCAAAGACGTCCCCACCGTCAACAAGTATACTGGGTATCAGAAATACATAGACTGCATTAGAATGGATGGGTTGTAATCTGCAAAATCATATATCCATTTAAATATCTATATAGGTCCCAATCTCTTCTTAAAATAGCCAAAAATCATTTTATGTTCCCTCATGTACTGCAGTTAAGATATCGTTTAGTATCAGTGTCTAGCTAAGTATTAGACCCAGGGGAGACATTCAGTAAATATTTGCTGATTGATTTATACTGATGACAATGTGTTTATTGTATACAGATGACACTAAAAATTTTAAGAAAGTGAGAATTCAGGGGTTAAAGTGAAGGCAACCAAGCCTGGGAAGTGCAGAGTAGACTCACACCCAGTAACACCAAATAGCAATACCTACTATAGGGAGGGACCCAGGTTGCCAAAACTTGAAATAGAAATGAAGCAGGAACTGGAAACATCAACTTATAGTCAATAGGAGTAGTCACTGAGAAAAGTAACAAGTCAGACAGGCAGTCAAAAAAGACATTTAAGAAATACCAAATCCTGGTTAAGACCAGTATATGAACCATTAGGAAAGGAGCAAAGGGGTAAAAATACTAAAAAGTGAGATGAGGTTAAAATATAGTAAATAGCAAAGAGGATCATAAAGTGCTGGATTTGGAATCAGAGTACTTGGGTTCAAATCCTAGATACCATACTTAAAGAAACCATAAAAGAAAATTATCTGGAACTAGTGAAACCAGAGGACAAAGAGAAAATGGGTTAAATCTACATCACTGTATGAAAAAAAAATTACCATACCTAGAAACGTGATAGCTAGATTCTACAACTTAAAGAGTAAATACAAAATATTGCAAGACCAAGGGGAAGAATATCATGCACACCAAGGTCACAAGAAGCATTTTTTCATAGACTATTTAGACATGATCCATTGCAACATTAAGTCCAAAAGAGCTATGAAAATGTTACAATTTATGTACCAATGCTGGTTGCAGAGGACAAATAAAAGGAAAAATTATTTTGAAAACTTGGTAAAATCCTCCAAAATAAATCAACATATACTTAATAACAAACAAACAAAAAAAACAAAACAAAACATGGTTCAGGAAGAATGAGAGAGGCCAAAAGACTTGTAGATGTAAAGGCTTCAGGTCTTTATATCATGAACTAATACAAAAGAAAAGACTGGGAAGGCACTGGATATGATAATGACCAAACAACCTTGCCCCCCAAAATTAGATTGTACTTTAATAGACAATCGAGATTTGTTATTTGCATGGAAGATGTCTTTGCATCTACAGTCTGTGTGCAGTCAGATCATCAACTCATCAGACCTCAGATCAGAATAAGTAAATGGTAGAAAGAATGATTATAGCAAGAAAGAAATTAAAACAAATTCAATCCTAAACAAGTCATTGACAATCAAAAATGAAAAATGGACAACAAAATGACATCACTAATTAAAATGATTGTATGCAGATATTTTTAAAATGTTAATTAATTGTCAGAAAAAGGACCTGAAGCCCTAAAAGTGACTTATCTAATGTCTGACTTACTGATCAGAGAGAGAAGGATGCCAAGAAAAAAAATGCAACTAAAAATATTTATTAAAATCATTGACTGACAATGTTGGATAAATTGCATATCACTGTAATGTGCATCAAATTAAGTCCCAGATAGAACCACTATTTAAAAATAGATTTTTATTAATATCTTTTGCTTTTACTTTGCATGGATTTCTAGCTGTATCTATCCCCCTTTTTTCCTTCCAGAGGGCTATACCTTAAAACATATAATTTTGAGGACCACAATATTAACTCAATCAATCCACTTGTACATGTATTATAACCCTACTATGTGTTTGGAACTAGAGAAACAAATATACAAATAAACATGTCCCATGCTTTAAGAAAGTCATTATTTTATATATTTGCCATTTGTAAAATCTTATGAAGATGGATGGTAGACAATTATTAACAGAACTATCTCATAAAGCAGTGAGAAGTGAATGATTAGCCCAGTTTTAAAGCCAGCTTAACTAAAAATCCAACCAAATCATCCCAAGGGTTTTTAAGAACAACAGTGGAAGGAAGAAGGCAAAGAGAAGAAAAGTAGAAAAGATTTCTAGAATTTTTATGACAAACTCATATCTGTTCAGGACAGTAGAACCACCAAACTTGGACCCCAACATCACAGTACCAGATGTGCTTTTGGAGAGCTAGAAATGACATCAAAGGGAATAAATATGAGAAAAACAGTCAGATTAGACCAAATAACTGTAGAAGGGACACAATTTTGAGAGCATTGCTCAATCAATAGATAAAATATCAAAAGAAAAATATCAAAGATGAAGGGAAAAGTCTCATACCTTATTAATTCCAAAAAAAAAGTATTACCTGGGAAAAGATCAATAGCTACTTACTTATATGCTATTTTCCTACTTACAAAAACAAACAAACACAAAACTCGATGAATCATCTATGCACAAATTCAGGGCATCCTCGATAAGGGTATTAGTAAGGAGCAAAAGCCAAAGGATTAAACAAGTTATATTTAAAAATCCTCCCCATCATTACTATTTCATAATTGACTAAAAACTATCAGGATTATAAGGTTCCATTGTGCTTATTATTTGTGGATTATATAAGAGTATTTGATGTTATTTTAGTTTTTTTTCAGCAAGGTTTCTTCCATGTAAACGTTAAAACTGTTCAATATTTTTTGAAAGATATAATAGATAAAATAATGCTATTCCATAATTCTCTGACAAAACAACAACAACAGTATGAAATTAGGCATTACACAGGGAGACAGATGTTAGCCAAAGGTATTTGCCATTGTGACGGAGGAGATCCAGGACATAGAGTCCAAGTTGAAGATTGATTCTCTGTCAATGGTGAGTTCCTTTAGATGCTTCTAATTGTGGATGACATTTGCTGAGTGCATCAAACCTTGGAACATTGAAGAGCCTTCTGGGAGAGATACACAAATGTTCAAGAGTTTGGCCTGACCATCCATGCAAGAAAGACAAAGTGGATGGAAAGTGTCTTTTGCTCAAATTTCAATGTGCACTTGTTGCATTCAGGCAATTTCTTCCCAGAAAGGATTTGGGGGACTAAGGGGTGACATTGTTGGGAGGCATTTGTTTTCTAGTCACAAGGGTGATGAGTCCTTGGGTATGGCCATGCGTACGTGTGCCTTGGATTGGTATTACAGATGGATGGTGATCTGGTCTCAGATTGGACTGTTTGTCTCTGAGAAACTGCAAAGCTCTTTTAATGATAATATACTTCCAAGGAAATCAAAGGGCTATCTTTTTTGTATTAAAATATGATGATGATGATAAGTAGTAGGGCTAGCATTTAGATGATGCTTTAAGGTTTGTAAGGTACTGTACAAAATCTCAGACTTTCCTCATAACAATCCTAACAGGTGCTATTCTTCTTCTCATTTTTCAATAGGGACACTGAGGCAGATATAGGTTAAGTGAATTACCCAGCATCATGCAGCTAGTAAGTGTCTGAGGCATGATTTAAACTTGGGAATTTGTGCCTCCAAGTCTGACCCTCTGTCTAATGCACCTATTAGCTGCCTCAAGCTGCATTCTGCTACTGCAACTGCATGACAGAAAGATGTGGACTTCAGTTATCTCTGAAGAATTAAAAATGAATATTATTGAAAGAGCAATGGAAGGATGCATGGCAGAAGGACAGGAGCAAAAGATTTCATCAAGGAATTTTATGTCAGGAGTGAAATTGATCTATGTGACAAAAGACTGAGAGGCAGACTAGAGTACTAGCTAGAGTGCTCTACTGGTACCTTTCCAATGTCAAGGGTAAAACAAGGAAGACTTCTAGAGTACCGGGGGGAACCCATGTGGTGAACTTATGAAAGCACATGGACAATAGTCAAGTAGAATGGGCAAGTATGGATATGCTGTAATTTACATCATTAGTGGGAACTTCAAAAGTGATGAAATCATGATTTCATTTCAGTTTTTGATGAGTAGAGGATGGATCTGAGAGGAGAACAACTTGGGGCTGGGAGATCAACTGAGAAGCTTTTCCTAGGCAGGTGGTGATGTAAAGCTGGACTTGGGGAGTTGCATAAGTAAAGAAAAGGAGATGGATAGAAGTGTTGCTGAGGGGATTGAATCAACAAAAGTTAGTAAGCTATTAATACTAGGTGGGGGTAAATGAAAGATAGTGAAGATCTTTGGATCTTCACTATCTTTCATTTACCTGAATATCTAGAAGGAGACTGGTGCCCTTGATGGAAATCAAGAACTTGGAAGGAGGAGTGTTTAGGGGAGAAAATATTTTTTTAAAAAAAGAATAAATCTGTTTTCATGACTTGGCAACTTTCCTGGTAAGAAAACATTATCAGGATCATGGCATAAAATGTAAACTCAGCACCATATTTTAACTATTTTTTGTATCCCAATGCAATTTGCCTTCAATGGGAATTATGTATCTAATATATCATATATCTATGACTAAGGGCAGATTTGAGCCCCAGAAAGGAGGCATATGACAAGAGCTTTAAAGTAAGATCATCAGCTGAACAGATAAAAATGTGGGATTCTGAGTATCTTAGGGTGCTCAGAAGCTACCGTATAACATTTTGGATCTTTAACTGTCCTGCTTAGGAGTAAAAAGTATTCCTCAGGCAAACCCACCCATTGCCCCAAAGCCTGCCCCCCTCCTTTTTTTTTTGTAGGCCCAGAGGACTCAATTTAAGGCAGCTAGATGGCACAGTGAATAGTTCTGGGGCCTGGAGTTCTTGAGTTCAAATCTGACTTCAGATAATACCTGTATGACCCTGAGAAAGTCAGCTTAACCCTGCTTGCCTCCATTTTCTCATCTGTAAAATGAGCTGGAGAAAGAAATGGCAAACTACCCCAGTATCTTTGTCAAGAAAACCCCAAATGGGATCACAAAGTCAGACACAACTGAAAAGAAATGAACAATAATTGCCCTTGAATATATTTCAATGGATTGCCAATATTCCTTCACATTTCACTTTGTAAGCTAGGAATTTTTGAACTAAAAAAGGTAAATTTATGTAAATGAAGGATCAAATGTATGTACAAGCCACATGGAAATAAGCAGCTGTCCCTAAGTAGAGAGAAAGGAGGAGGGAGATGGGAGTCTTCCAGTAATCAACAGGAACAACACTGCCCTCAGGCTTTACCAATTGGATTTTGCAAACTTTGATTTAGTGACTTGACTTTACCAGGGTGGACTTTGGTTTGTGAAGGATCACAAGCTGTGTGTGAAAGCTAAAAAGAGACTGGTTCCCACTCCCTCAGACTTGGAACCTTTTGAGACAACTGCTCTAAATTAGAAACAAAAACATTCCATGGGGTACGTCAAAACTTTAAAAATAAACCTTTGCACTATAAGCTAATGACCTTGCTGATCCAAAAGGCTTCATCCTCAATGTTCAAGAAATTATTTGGTAGCAGTTTCCATAAGATTTTTCCACTTCATTTGATCATTGCAGTTGACAGTTCTCCTTTTTCTTGGCTTTTCTCCTCCTTGTTCTCAGAAAAGGCTGTGTCCCATAAAATTAAGGATACTGGGCTTGATTCCTCAATTGCAAATCATGTGTTGTTTCTAATAGGACATAGATAGGATGAAAGTGAATAACCCTGAAAAAAAATGGCACTCCAATAAATTCTAGCTGGGTATAAGAAAATTCAAAATCAATTCATGGATTTCTAGATGTGGAAGAGACTTTGTGTATTATTTAGTCCAAATTCTTCATTTTACCAGATTAAGACTACAGTAACTTGCACGTGGCAAATCATACAGCTGAGACTTGGTCCCAGGTCTCCTGACTCCTTGTCCTTTGTACCACAATGCCTCATATCATACACTAGGTGATTTTCAATCAATACAGTTTATTTCTACCTTTGTCTTTGTTGAATTCTAATGTTAAATTAGCCATATTACCTTCCAAAGCATACTCTTTAATTCTGTGGTCATATCCCCTTAGTTAAAAATGCGTCTTGATAGATGCATGTTAGAAAGAACCTTGGACTGGGAGCCAGAAGATCATCTGGCATTGGTCCCTCAAATCCTCTGTGGGTAAGAGTAGGTATCCATAACATAGTTGATCCAGAGTACAAGTCAGAGTCATCCAGATCAGGTCTGGGCAAGAAGAATCAGGAAGAAATCTGGTTTAAAAGCCTAATTGACACTGATCAGGTACAGGTTTTATAATCAGCTACAAACAGAAACTACCTCAAGGAAGCAAACTAGGTGAATTCCTATGTGCCAGGCCACTGGCTGGAGCTTCTGGAGTTGGGTCAAGGTATGTAGGATTTCTAGGATTTATTGAGGTATCATATAATGCCAAGAGCTATGTAGGAGTCACAATGGAGGTAGAATTGGACATGAGGAAGACTCTACTGCCTCCTAACCTCTTCTGGAAAAGCATGACATAATCCATAGGCGTAAGCAAGTTTGTTTCTGGGCTATTTTTTGAATGCGTAAATCTTCAACTTCATTCCCACCGTTTGGTTATAGGTACTTGCATAGATATGATTACCACTGTTGACCTTTCTTTCTCCATCTAAAGCAGGAGTGAGAACCAAATAATTATTTGAATGTTGAGGATGAAACATTATGGATCAGCAAGGTCATTAGCTTACAATGCAAAGATTTATTTTAAAGTTTTGACGAACCACATGGATGTATCCTGACATCCGTCCCTGAGATATGCTACTCATTGATGAATGAGTCATCTAAAATGTCTAGATATAATTGCAAGCTCATTTCCTTCTCTACATGGGAACCTAATAAATGTGATTATTGTACTGAGAAGGTGAAGGACATGTTCTCCTTTGTCAGAGGACAATTGCTATTATTTGTGCAAGATCTAATAACTACTTCCCAAACGACTTACACTGATAAAGAAAAAGACTTGAGTAATGCTCAAAAGACCATTAAGTAAAGGTACACAGGAAGAGAAAGACATATGCCATTTGGGAACAACAAAAAAAAAGTCAGTGTTCTCACAAAATTCATTCTGGCAGTTTGTCAACTGTTTGCTATGAAAGTTCATGCAGTTAAACTCTTTAGCAAAACAGGGGTTTTGACTTCCTATCTTTCCTCCAGATGTGCTAGTCATCCTGCTCCATCAAGGAAGCAGCCTTCTGTTGGAGGAATGTGCTACTGAGGAAGGGGAGTCTTTTTCTTTTTTTTTTTTTTTACAAGGAGTTGTTAAAAGTGTCAAGAATATTTATTTGTCAAGGCAATGAATTTTCTTTATGGAAATTTATAATAACTGAAACATTATATCCATCTTGGAAAATGAGAAAATGGACCAAATTATCTATTTTCATTCTCTTAAGTTTCTCTATTTCCCCCTAGTTCAATATGGGGGCATTTATTATTAATGAAAGCAACAAATGTTCTAATGTTCTGATAACCCAGGAATAATGACCCAGTAAAACAACTACTATATTCTCTGGGGAATAATATTCTGCTTTAAAAGATGTTAATATAAGTAGGGAAGAGATTTGACACCAGAGCTATAATCCATTCTCCCAATCAATAAAAAAGGGATCAAGCTTTCTATCTATTTCATAAAAATGTGGACAGATGGTCCAACCAGTTGGGACTGACCTTTGGCCAAATTGTGAATTAGGCAAGTATTTGACTCCGATTACCTCCTCTTGATATCTCTTCTCAAGCTCTTTCGGGGTCTCTCCCCACCAGGTGTCTAGTGTTTCAGCTGTCCAATCCTTGTCAGAGACAAAGATTTGATAGATTCATTTACACATGAGGTGTTAAGACAATTTGTTGGCCTTGCTAGCACTGAGGGCAATGTAAAAATAGCCCTGGATGTGAAGTGACAAAACTTGTGTTTGTTCAAATCCCACTACAAAAAATGCTATCAGTGTAACATTGGACATGTTGCCTTTTTTTCCCTAGCCATTTGTATAATGGGAAGATAGGAGTCCAAAAGATCTCATAAGTCATCTAGTTCAACCCCTTATTTTACAAATAAGGAACTAAGGCCCAAAGATGTTGCGGTTGGGGGACATTAGTGTTTCTTGACTCACACACCACCAAGAAATGAAGAGAAAGTTCTATCAGTCTGAGTCTTTTCTCTGCACATTCAGTTCTGGATAAGAAGTCAATTAAAAGACTTTATGTCACTATGTAATAAGCCTATAAGAAAATGTGGTCTGAAGAAGGAATGGAAAGGGCCACTCTCTCACACATTTCTGGAATCATGTGAGCTCCTCAAGTTTCCACATGGGTTAGTACCAGATAACGTATATTGTGCATTCTGTAAAAACTGACCTAGTCTCCTATTACATGCATGTGAGGAATCAGACAAGGCGAAGGTGGCCCTTGAACTGAGCCTTGAAAAGAACTCAATATTCCAAGATACAGAGATGATGTGAGAACATTCTGGTCATGGTGGACAAGCTTTGTAAAGGAACAAAGTAGAAGCTGGAATGTCACAAATGGAGAACAGCAAGTACACATGGACCAGTTTGGATGGAGTTAGAGTGTTTGAGGTTAGAGAGAGCAATGCAAAATCAGTTTAGAAATAGGTGGGAGCTAGATTATGAAGGGCTATTATTGCTTAACAGACTTTGAATTTTTTTAAAAGATAAGAGTCAATGACATTTCTTGAGGAGAGATAATGACATGGACATATCTGTGCTTTAGGAATAACAACTTGGCAGCTATGTGGAAGATAGATTGATGAAAGGATAGATGGGAAAACATTAAGGAGTTTGGACAATAATCCAGGAGAAAAGTAAAGAGGACCAAAACTGGAAGGGTGGCCACATACCAAGAAAAAAATGATGATTCTTATAGATACACATCTGCAAGGTTCATAGAGCCCTAGGAATACAGAATACTCAGTATCTGTTACCGGACAATTAAAGAGAGTGATGCTGATTCACATAGAAAGTGAATTTCTATCTCAGTGTCACATACTAGGCAGTAAAGTCTTTTGTTCATCTTGGGAAGAAATAGTTTTAATTTCTTGTAAGTTTTTTGTTGAGGGCAGTAGAATTAAGGGGAGAAGCTGTATATTAGCTAATTGCCAAAATAAATTCTCCCTTCTATATCAGCTCCCCTTCCTACAATCCCTGTTTTTCTGGTGATAAAGCATTTACTCAGTCACCTTGAAGTCATTTTTGCTTTATCTCTATCTTTTATCCTGTATATCTGTCATCAAGTTTTATTGATTCATCCTTTGTCTCTTAAGTTTGCCCTTTCCTTTGCTTCCCCACAATTACTCCAGATTTTTGTAGCCTTATTGCTTTCATCACTATAATATTATACTGCTGAAACTCCTTTCCCCTAATATGAATTCTAAACTGAAATCTTTGATAAGTTCAGAAACCTTTGGTGACTCTCTGTTTCCTAGAGAGAATTAAATTTAAACTCTTCTACTTGGCTTTGAAGACTTTATGTTGTGTTCTGCTCCATTTACCTACCCAAATTCATCTTTACCCCTTATCCTCAAC
Source organism: Notamacropus eugenii (assembly GCF_028372415.1). Taxonomy (NCBI): domain Eukaryota; kingdom Metazoa; phylum Chordata; class Mammalia; order Diprotodontia; family Macropodidae; genus Notamacropus; species Notamacropus eugenii. The sequence continues at coordinate 581,542,281 of NC_092872.1, forward strand.
AAAAACTCTGCTCCACACACATTGTGTTCATTCCAACATTCAAAACTTTATGAGATTATGGATCCCATCTCTTCCTGTCTACCCACAATTTCCCAGTAGTTCAAGATCCACCTCAGGACTCCCCTCTCCAGAAAACTTTCCCCAGTAAATACAATATATATGTATTAAGAAGAATATAAAAACCTAAATTCAGAGGAAATAAATTGGTAGGGGCACAGGGAGGGGGGAGAGGAACAAGGGAGGGATCTGTAGAGGGGAGGATAAGGGAATAGGTAAAAGTGGGGTATAGAAAGGTGTTTAAATTGATGGGAATGAGAGGATAGGGGAAGGATCCTTGGAGGGAGGGAGGTGAGTAATTCCCCTGGGGGGAAAATCTACATTGTTGCAGTTGGTGGTGGTGGTGGTGGTGGTGGTGGTGGTGGCGGTGGTGGTGGCGGTGGTGGTGTGCAACTTTTAGTCTTATCCCTATCTGACTCCTGGGGTTTTGGGGTTTTCTTTTTTTTTTTAACTTTATTTCAAACTCAAACTCCAGAATACAAATACAGAATAGAGAAAAGAAACAAACACATCATAAACTTAAATATTGGAACTTATATACAAAGTTAAAAAGAAAAAAAAAACATGTCATGTGACCATAACAGAACATAAGAAAGGATTCAAATTATGTAACAATATGTTTTCATTTCAAGAAAGCCTGTATGATAAATAATACTTGTGTTGAAAATTATCCATCTTTTCTTTGATTCTTTGTGAGTTCTTTTGTTTTCTACTGTGCACTTTTTTACTTTGTTTTTTTCCCCTTCCCCCCACATTCCAGAAGTTTAGATGTATTTCTCTATAGCTATAGATACACATATACACATATGGATATATACACACATATATAGACTTCTATTTTCCCAAGCCTATTCTACACCTGATCTTTTGTTTTTATGTTTGTGCATTTCTCTTGTTTCCCATCCTTCCTGCCTCCTCTATTTAACTTCTACCCACTACCTTACCCACCTGTTACTTACCTACCCCCCTCCAATGATCCCTCCCCTATCCTCCCATTCCCATAAATTTAAACACCCTTCTATGTCCCCCTTTTACCGATTCCCTCACCCTCCCCTCTACAGATCCCTCCCTTGTCCCTCTCCCCCTTCCTATGCCCCTACCATTTTATTTCCTCTGAATTTAGATTTTTATATTCTCCTAAATACATATCTATTGTTCCCTCTTAAATCCATTCCTGATGAAAGCAGGTTACCAGAACTACCTGACTCCTCCCCCATCTAATTCCTCTGTATCAATTCTTCCTCTTGTACCTCATTTGTATAAAATAATTACTCTTTTTAGCTATTCCTAAATGGTTTTACTTTAAAAATTAATATCATAGTCAGATTTACCTCACTCTTTGTTTAAAGCTACCCAATTATTAATGAGTTTTAGACATACATTTGAAATATATAAAAGGTAAAGAGTCTATGAATTCCTTAAAATCCATCTTTGATATATACCTTATACTTCTCTTGGTTCTTGTATGTTGAATCTTCTCTTAAGTTCAGGATTTTTGTTAATGAAGTTTTGAAATTCTGAGAGTTTATCAAATTTCCAGTATTTTCATTCCAAATAATACTAAACTGCAGGGTATGATATTTTTGCCAGAGGCCCAGTTCTTTTGCTCTTCCATATATTGTGTTCAAGACCTGAAGCCCTTTAATGTCTCTGCTGCTAGGTCCTGTGTAATTCTAACTATGGCTCCATCATATTTAAATTATTTTAATCTTGATATTTTCTCCTTGAGCTATGTTTCAAAATTTGTGATATTCCTATGAATTTTCCTCATAGAATCTCTTTTAAGTAGTGATTGATGGATTTTTTTCTATTTCTACTTCTCCCCTTGTTTTAATGCTTCAGGACAAATTTTCTTTAATTATTTTTTTCTTGCATTATTCTATCAATATTCTTTTTTCAAACATACCTTTTAGTTAGTCCAATTATTTTGATATTTTTCTTGATCTATTCTCCAAATCTGTTGTTTTTCTTATGTTTCACTTTCTCTTCTGTTTTTTTCATTACTTATAGTTTGTTTAATTATTTCTTGATCTCTTATAATTTTGCTGGCTTTACTTTGCCCAATTTGAATTTTCAAGGTGTCATTTTCTTCCTTAAGATTCTGGATCTCCTTTTATAATTTTCATAACCTTCTTGTTTTTCTTAGATTATTCTTAGTTTTTGTTTTTGTTTTTATTTTTTCCTCCATCTCTGTCATTTGATTTTTAAAGTCTTTTTAAAGATCTTCTGTAAATTCTTTTTGGCCAGATGACCATTTGAAGTTACTCTTTGGAGTTTTCTTTACTTCAATGTCTTCCTCTGAAGATGAACCCTGGTAGTCTTTATTCCAATAATAGCTTTCTATGGTTGGATTCTTTCTCCTTTCTCTGTGCATTTTTTTGTGGTAATAACTTGATTTTCGTAATCACCTCTAGCCCTGGGGTATGGGAAATGGTGCTTCTTGCCCCAGATCTTCCATCCTCCCTCTGGCCTAGCACCAAAGCCAAACCTCCAACCTCCAGTAAGTGCCTGCAGCCAGAGTCTTTCTGCCCCACTGCTTCTGCATTCACCCGGCCTGTGATGGATCCTTCTTTCCCTCCTCCCCAATTCCCCCACAATCCCAGGGGTGAAAGTTCCTGTGGCTGGGGCCAAGGCAAACTCTCAAACCAAAATATCCAGTGCTTGTCACTATTTGTTTAAGTGGCTTGAGGCTTGCTGTTAAAATGGAACCTAGCCTGGAGGTGTTTACTCTTCACAAGGACCAAACCCAGTCCTGAGATTTTTCTTCCCCTCTTCCTGAATTGTCCCAGCAAGAACCCTATTGTGCCCCTATTCTTATTTATCTCCTTTGTTCACCCTAAGGTGTTATTTTAACTCTTTCCTTGGGGGAAAATCTTGAGAGCTTGGAATTTTCTGTCTTACTCTGCCATCTTCAAAGAATCCTCCTATTTGGGGTTTTCTTGGCAAAGATACTGGAGGGGTTTGTCATTTCCTTCAGTTCATTTTACTGATGAGGAAATGGAGACAAACAAGATTAAGTGGCTTTGCCTTGTGTCACACAGCTAATGTCTGAGGTCAGATGGATCTTCCTTACTGCAGGCCTGACATACTATCCACTATGCCACCTAGCAATTATGACAAATAAACAGGGACCATAAAAAAATTAATTTGTAGAGGGCAAGAGAGCTCTAATAATTAAAAATGAACAGGAATAGTTTCCTACAATAAATGGCCCTTGACTGGAGTCTTGAGGGATATTAAAGGGTTTTAGAGGTGAAAGGGAGAAAAGAGTTCATTTCAGATATGAGGGATAGTTCCTTTTCCAAGCCATAGACTTTGGAGGTGGAATACTAGGGTGGTTGAGCAGATAGCCAGGAGGCCAGTTTGACTGGAATATATTAGACATGATGTAAAATCATCCTGGAAAGGGAGGTTAGCAGCAGATTGGGAAAGACTGAAATGCCAAATTCAGGACTTTGTTGTTTTTTTTTTAATTCTACAAGAAAAAGATATCTATTGAAGATTTTTTAAGCAGGAGAATGACCAAGCAGAAGTGTGTTTTTGTGGAAGATGATTTCATGTGTCTATGTCCTATCTTCCCAACAATACTATTCCCAACAATGCTTTAAAGAAAAGAGTCTTTTCAGGCTATAAAAATGTGGATATGTTTTGACCGAGCAATACCACTTCTAGGGTTATATCTCAAAGAGATCATAAAAGTAGGAAAAGGACCCACATGTATAAAAATGTGTATAGCAGCTCTTTTAGTGATGGCCAAGAACTAGAAATCAAGGAGATGCCCATCAATTGGGGAATGACTGAACAAGTTGTAGTATATGAATGTAATGGAATACGAACAGGCAGACTTCAGAAAAACCTGGAAAGACTTACATGAACTGATGCTGAGTGAAATGAGCAGAACCAGGAGAAAATTATACACAGTAACAGTCACAGTATGTGAGCACTGTTTCTAATAAACTTAGCCCTTCACTGCAATGCAACCTAAAGCGTTTCCAAAGGACTTGATGCAAAATGCTCTCCACATCCAGAGAAAGAACTATAGAGTTGGAACACAGAATGAAGCAGATTATTTTCTGTTTTGTTATGTCTTGTTTGGTTTAGGTTTTTCTTATGGTATCTCCCATTTGTTTGAATTCTTCTATACAGCATGACTAATGTGAAAATGTATTTAATAAGTGTATTGTAGATCCCATATAAGATTGCATGCCATCTTGGGGCAGGATTCGAGAGGAAGGGGAAGAAAATTTAAAATTTATGGAAATGATTGTTGAAAATTGAAAACAAGTAAATTAATTTAAAAAAAATAAAAGAGCTTTTTTTTTTTTTCTATTTTACCCTACAAGAAGGCAGGAGAAAAGGGGCTGGGAGAAGGAAGATAATAGAAGAGGCAAAAAATTGGGGAAAGGGATAATCAGAAGCAAAAACTATTGTAGGGGAACAGGTCAAGGGAGAAAACTGGATAAATGGAGGGCAGAACAGAACAGAGGGAAATGTGGTTAGTCTTTTACAACATAACTGTTATGGAAGTGTTTTGCATGGCTATACATGCATGACCTATATTGAATTCTTGCTTTCTCAATGAGGGTGGGTGGAGAGGGAGGAAGGGAGAGAATATGGAACTCAAACTTTAAAAATGAATGTTAAAAATTATTTTACATGCAACTGGGAAATAAGATGTACAGATAATGGAGTATAGAAATCTATTATGCCCTATAGGAAAATAGAGGGGAGGGGTGATAGAAGGGAAGACTGACTGGGGGGAAAGGGTGAATGGGGTGCATGCTGTCCTGGGATGGGATGGGGAGAGATGAGGAGAAAATTTGGAATTCAAATTCTTGTGGAAGTAAATGTTGAAAACTGAAAAGTAAATTATACATATAAAAGAAAAGAGCCTTTTCTAAAAGTAATATTATACTACCATAAATCTGGAGCTAGAAGGAGGCTCAGACGTCTCTACTCCACCCTCAGTAACTGTAGGAAAATGGAGGCCAAGGGTGGTAAATTGACTTGCTCTGCAGATTCCTAGGTAGTAATCATCACTGGAAGGATTTAAACCTGGCTCTCTGATTTTGAATTGGTACTTGTCTTACTATAGCAAGCTGCTTCTCTGTAAGAGCTGTGATTTACAATGTTTTAAGATTTTCAGAGTTATTTAAATACATTACCTCATTTGATCTTCACAAGTGCCCCATGAGAGAGATCTCTATTTTATAATTGGGAAAAACAAGTCCCAAAAAGATTAAACTAGTTGCTTAGGGTCACACAGCTAGAAAGCTGTCAGAACCCGGATTTGAAATTGGGTCTCCTGACTTCAATCCCCTCACTTTATCCATAAACTATACTGCTTTTCATTATATTTCCTCTCTTATACCTCCATCAATAGCTCTCATAGTACTGAATGTCTGTCAAAAGATTGAGATGCTACAGGCCAGAATGAGATAAAGTGCCCAGGCTCTGCTATTTACCATATAGAAAAGAGAAAAGTTCCTTCTATAGATTTCACCATTCCAAAACATCTGGGGAGAGAAGCAAGTTCCGAACAAGTATTTCAGTCTCACAAAGGAGACAGATTGCTGGGCTAGATGATTGAGATTGACCTTGAGCAATGTTATTGCATGATAGGAAGGTCATTGATAGTGGTGGCTTGTGTGTAACTTGATATAAGAAGACAGGGTTAGTGCTGAGAGGGATCAGAAGATTCAGGATTTCCTTAGGATTCTTTCCCTAGAAAGAATGGCTAGACCATGAGAGGGTTGTTCATAGGGGTTTGTCTCTCTGAATTTAATAACTTTAATACCCTCAGATAGCATATCATGGAGAGAGAGGTAAGATTACATGGTAAGAGCTATCAGAATTGAACTGTCTGACTCACCTGAATCATGTCAATTGAACTCATTTTCTCAAGGACAGAAGGGTGTAAGGGGAGAAGGCACACCAATTACAACTGCACAGTGTATACCCAATAAATATTCATGGCATTAAATTGAAATAGAAATGGTAAAAGTAAACTCAACATGGCAAATTTCTGCAGTTCATAAGCAACCTGCCAGACATAAGATCTCTCATTGAGTGTCACATCTCCTGCTTCCCTTTATCCTTAGTGGCAGAGTGAGAGAAAGGACCAGATGCCCAGAACTATCAACGAGGGAAGAGAGCCAATTGTGGAAACATTTGGGTGACAGAGGAAAGATGTGATGATTGATTTTTTCCCATCTGTCACAAACTACTCAGCAGGATTTCTTTAGTACTTAATTTGCAATATGTGGTTCAGAAGGAAGTTCAGTATATGTGCAATAATTTGCCCTAATTAAATCTAGTGAACTTTTCTGAAGCAATGAGATATGTACATTAATGTTTACTTGGAAGGTGGAAACTTTTATATTTGAGAGATGTTTTTTAAAAACTACAATATATGTAACTTTCAGGGTACATTGAGATTTTCTTGTACTCTCTGTACTTGGCATCCTAACTCTTGCATCTAGGCTTTTGAATAGGCTATTTCTCATTCCTGGAATGTATTCTTTCATCTCTTCCCCCTCTTAGGCTTCCTTTGATGATCAATCCAACTGCCACCTTCTACAGAAAACCTTTCATGAGACTCCTCTATTTCCCAGTCACTGGTATTATATCTCTATATGCATTCAAATGTTGTAGCTCCAAGCAGAATGTAAACACCTTGAGGTCACAAACATTAATTGAGTCTTTGCATTCCAATTCATTAGCACTAAGCCTGGCATAAAGTGGGTACCAAAATATTATTTGAATTGAATTGGAAGCATTGAACTTGGCAATGTAGGGTGATAAAATAATACCTGGAGGTTCCTTCTTACTCTGTTTCTATCTCTTGAAGAGCAACATCTACAAATAAAGATAAAAATACTTATGTAGTCAGTAGTTATTCAGAATCTATGTTTTTAAGACACTATATTGAGGGTCTATTAAAAAAAAAGAAGGAAAAAAAGAAAGAATACCCATTTGATCTACACTGTACTCTCATAAACTCACCTCGGGGCAAAATTGGATTGAGGTACTATACCAGGTCCAAGTACTTTCACAATCCCTCTTCTATTTGCTAAAGTGGGCCTTTAAAGAGTATGTTCTATGGAGGAAAAGATCAAGGTTAATGTGTACCTTCTTCCTTTTGCTACCACCTCCCAGTGGTACTATTGAGACATGCTGCAATTGAGATAAGCATAATGGTACCAGTTCAGATACAGCACTGATGTTTTCAGGTAATCAACTTTTCTGTATTCTACATACTTTCAATGACTGCATGTATTTCATATTCATTTATCCTTACCAGTTATGGAATTAGGAGTAAAAGCATACTCCTATCAGTCTTCAAAAGGCTTCAATGCTCTCCATTTACTGCATCCATACCCTCCTACCCCCTTGCTCTGTGAATGATAGTTGGTTACTTTAAACCTAGTGTTATAATAGTGTGAGTTTTGGTAAGAAAACGACAAAGGAAGGATCAGGTCCAGGTACCAGACGTAGTTTAAACCTTGGAAGATCTAAGAAAAGGCTATTTTTTTACATAGGCATCAACCCCTACTTTCTTTCTTGCTTTCCTTCTTGCACTACTGTAACAGCAAGGATTCCTACATATACAGGAGGGCCTGCTGTACAGGTTCTTAGATCTGCTTTTCTAAAAGGAAAGCAACTTTTGAGGGGTCCACAATCACTTTAATCAAGCACATGTATCATTCATTTAGTTCAAGGGGAAAAGTCAACACCTGAACTTCAGAGAAAATACAGAGAAATAAAGATCAATAGACAAGGCTTCCAACTGTCTGACCATACATACATAGGTATCAGAGAGAGAAGCACCAACATCTGGGTTTTCAAAGTGGGGAGGGGGATTGTTTCTTAGCAGCTATTCAGAGTCTAGTCTGGCCAAACACTTGCAGCGAGAAAGCCCCAAAGTAAAGCCTCACCTCAGAGTATTTATACACTTTTCAGAGCCAGAGGGCATCACAACCTTTGAGAAACAGTGCCTCATTAGAAATTAACAAAAGGTTTGGGACTCCCCTAATTAAGCTTCCCTTAATGGGCAGACTCATCAATGGGTGGGAAAGATCTTTTAACTCTCTAATTAATATTACAACTACCACTTCCTTTTTCAGACTCATCCTTGAGATATCATGTTTTATTTCATCCTGATTCTATGAAGTGTTTCTTCCTTTTTTTCCCTTAAACACTACGCAATAGAAAATTGGAACTAAACATATCTGTTGCTAGTAGCCAAGTGTCACAAGAAACTAAAGATCACATCGAACAGTTGGACTCATTGCTTTTACCATAAACGTACAAGCACTCAAACTCACCAAGACATAAGGTACTTGTAACCATCATCCTGAGTTATATAGATAAAATCATGGCACCAAACGAATCACTCATACTTTCACCAACAACTTGCTGTCCTACTATGTACACAGTGTTTGAATAGGATAAGAACTTCAAGCATATGTTGGGTTTCAGGTTTAGACAAAGGTCAATACCTCCATTTCTGAGTGTTACAGAGGAATATAAGAAAACACTAGGTGGTATATTGAACAAAGGCAACTTTTAAGTTGTATATCTTAACTGAATGAGAAACAATGACACCTAGAATGACATCACAAAGAACAACATTATGTGTGATTGTTTAATAAATCTTATCTTTCTCAAGAAAATTTCCCCTAGACCCAACTATGATATGGAGAACTGATTTTGGCTGGGGCTGAGCTGGAGGAGACAGGTCACAGAAAATACCCCTGAATGTGCTTGAAGGGTGGGGAGGGTGAGATGGTAATCAAGTTTAGAAGTGAAACTTGGGGGAAAAAACATTTTAACAATTAGCCTTATCCCAAAGTGAAATGAGCCTCCTTAAGAGGTCTTCTCCAGAGGTCTTCAAGAAAATATGGAAGGATCAGTTGGATATGTTGTTGAAGGAATTCTTATGGCTTCTGAAAGTCTTTTCTAAGGCTGAGAAGCTGTGAAATAACTAGATGTGAATATGATAATGTAATTAAGGAACAAGACTGGAGGAAGTTTAAGAGAAGCAGATGAGGTCATCATTGAGAAGTAAGATAAGCTAATTCATAGAATCAGGTTTAAGGAATCTCAGAACCATTAGGAACACAAAGGTTATACTGTCAAACCTATGCCTGAATGGTAATTCTTTGCATTATATTCAGTCTATTTGATTAAACTCAAATGTTGGAAAATTCCCTGTCTCCCCCAGGTGAATTCTTTCACTTTAGGTTAGCTGTAATTTTTTAGGAATCTCTCCTAAAATAAATCTGAAATCAGTTTCTCTGAAACTTCTATCCTTTGACCTTATTTCTATCTTCCAGGACCTTCCTTGAGCAATTATTTTCTTTTTATCGTTCTTCTTTCATGTGTTCCCCTTCTCTGGCTCCTATCCAGCTGTCCAATAATAACAATAGCTAGTAATTTTGTATTCCATTATAAATATTATTTCATTTTATCTTCAGAACAGCCCTGGAAGGTAGTTACTATTGTTATCCTCATTTTATAGATAGGGAAACTGAGGCAGAGGATAAGTGATTTCCTCAGGGTTATATAGCTAGAAAAGGTCTCAAGGAAGCTCTGAGCTCAGGATTTCCTGATTCCAGGCTCAGTAATCTATCCATTGTACCACCTGGCTAGCTACAAATAAGTCCAGGTTTCCTCATTCCTAAATAGATCTTCCCTTGTTGGTTCTCCCTCAATCAGTGTTTGCCTCTCCTTCATTGTCAAACTTCTAAATTAAATCTGTACCCCAAACCTCTACTCTCTAACTTGACATTATCTTTAAGTCTTTCCTCTCCCTCTTTGCTCATTAATCAGTTACCTAATGCTACCCTTTTTTTAATCATTCCTGTATTTCTACTGTCATTGTTACTTTTCTTTCTTTTTCAAAAAGGACCATGCCGACAGTAAGGTGGTGCCACAATACGCAAATGAATTGGATTTAAGCAAGAAGGGACTGTGCAAAGTCACCACCCTCACTTTCACCTCTGGAGCCATCTAGATTCAGTGGCCAGATATAGATCAGGACAACTGGAGATGGTCCAGAATTCAGTAGGGATCCTTGGCCTTCTTCAAGCTAAAGTCCTTAACAGAATTCAGTTTGACTGAGGCAAAACCCATTCAGTGATTAATGCTTAACAAGTAATGACTCAAAGAAAGAAAGTCGATTTGGGAGGAGAAGACCCTTTAGTTTGGGGCCAAAACAGAAGCAATTGCTATTTACATGCAGCCTGAGTCAATCAGGACCCAAACAGTAACCAAGCAGGACTTGACCTGGGACCTATCATTGGTCAATCAATGAGAGCCAGAGTAATCCCCTCCACTTCCTCCACTCTTCAGCCAAATTGCACTTTCTCACTTTCCCAAAGTGCCTCTACCAGGGCACATACCCATCGGCACACTTTTTCTCACTTTCTTTCATGAACTCTTTCATCTTTTCATTTCTTGAATTCCTATTCATCTTTAAAGCCCAACTCCATTGCAACTCCCTATTATCCCTGGTTTTCTCAGTCAGGGCTGATTCATCCCCTCCTCCCTATCCTCAATTGTTTCTTTGTATTTAAACTGTCTGAATATAGGGTCCCAGTCCTCTTCTCTTTACCTTCTATACTACTTGACATAAACAATAATGAATTTAATTACCTTCTTTATGGTGATACTTCCCAAACCTACCTATCCTAACTTCTAACTTCTCTGCTAACATCCATCCAGTCTTGCATCTCAACTGCCTGTTGTACATCTTAAACTTGATGTCCAATAGGCATCCTAAACTCAACATGTCTAAAAGGAAACTCATTTTCATTCTCCCTATACCTTCTTCAACTTCTAACTTCCCTATTGCTGTCAAGGGCAAACCATCCTCCCAGTCCCATAGGCTTTCAACCTATGTGTCATCCTCACTTCCTCACTCTCACTGACCCCCACCATCGCCCATTCAATCTGTTGCCAAGGTGTATTGATTTTACCCATACTGCCTCAATTCTCTCCCCTATCCAATTCATCTTCTATTCAGTAACTAAAGTGATTTTCCTAAAGCGTAGGTCCAACAATGTCCTCCTCACACATAGTAGGCACTTAATAAATGTTTATTGACTTATTATTTCTTATTGTATATAATAGTCATATGTAGAGAGCTTTCTGAATCATATTCTGCTCCTAAACTGTAAGCTTAAGGAGACCATAAACTTTTTTTCAAAAATGTATATATACTCTAGCAGCTAGTACAAGGGTTCTGCACACGATAGTTGTTTAATAGCAATGATTGCTTTGCATATTTTTTTATCTCCACAATAGTCCTGAGAGGTAAATGCTATTGTTATCCCTATTTTACAAATAAGGTGATGGAGACAGACAGGTTAAGTGACTTTCCCATGGTTACATAGCTAGTATCTAAGTAAGGATTTAAACTCATGTCTTCTTGAGTCTAGATCCAACAGTATTCACTATACTCACAAACTGTCAATACATTTTTTTAAATTGAATTAAATTCAGCTGAATTTATAAACATCTATCCTCAAGGCTCTTATAATTCAGTAGAAGACATGTTTCTATAAATTAGCTATCTTATTAATGTCAATATCTCCCTCTCCACTCAGATCAACAAAATTCATCCAGTAGACCTTCTCATCACATATGTGACATTTACTCTTGTCTTTTGATAAATTCTTTAGAGAAAATGTACTACAGGACATTCCATATGTTGTGGATATAAGTACAAAACTCAGTCTTTCAGTTATCTCTTACACTTACTATATGACCAACATATCTCTTTTTCTAGTTATACAAGTTTTCAAAAGTTTCTCCTGAAATATAGTTCCATCAGAGAAGAAGACATTGGTAATTTGCTACAAACAACTACATTTTTGAGGAGGGAGGGGAATCTGGACCATTGTATAGCATAGGGAACTTTCTCTCTCAATGCAACTTGAGAGCCCCAGACCAGAATCCAGATATCCTGACTTCACACCCACTATTCTTTCCATTTTATCCATGCATTGTCAAAAATTAACTTTTGGCCAGGCTTCAGTCCTCTGAAGTTCTTCATCTTGCCCAGAATCTCTTCACTTGGAACTCTCTCTGCCCCTACACCTCTCCACCTTTGTCCTTCTCCAGCATGCCCCCTTAGCTCAGTACTTTCCCAATCCTTCTCAGCTTCCATTTATGTGTTTTTTCCCCTATCAGAATGTAAGCTCCTTGAAGGCAAGGACTATCTTTCTTTTTTCTTGTTTTCATATTCCCTGAGTTTACCACAGGGCCAGTCACACCTGTAAGCACTTATTAAATCTTTATTGATTGACTGACAATCAATTTAGTGAAATGATTTCATAGCTGTTTTGTTTTCCTTCATGTCATACCCATGGTAGGCTTAGCTTGATTAAAAACTGTGATCAACAAAGCCAACTGCCTTAAATGGCAGTTAAATAATGACCTGGGGTCTCTTATCCTTCTGAGATCCCTGACTGACCACCCAGCTACACCTACTTGTTCAATGACTGTAATGTTAATGAGAGAGTTAAAGATCTTTCCCACCCATTAATGGGCCTGCCCATTAAGGGAAGCTTGATTAGGGGAGATTTGTCTTGTTGGAAGGCCCACACCTTTTGTTAATTTCTAAGGAGGCGCTGGTTCTCCAGGATTGTGAGACCTTCAGGCTCTGAAATTACATATCCTCTGAGGTGAGGGTTTGTTTTGGGTTTAGTTTTTGGAAGAAGCTTTGTGTGCCAGATAAGACTCTGGGAAGCCACTAAGGTCCCACCTACCTCCCCCTCTTTGAAAACCCAATGTTGGTGCTTCTCTCTTTGGTAACTGTATGTATTGCTTATGGTCAGACAGTTGGAAGCCCTGTCTGTTGGTTTTTATTTCTCTGCATTTTCTCTGAAGTTCAGGGTGCTGACTTTTCCCCCTGAACTAAGTGAATGATACATGTACTTGATTAAAGTGATTGTAGACCCCTCAAAAGTTGCCTTTCCTTTCAGAAAAGCAGATCTAAGAACCTCTACAGCAGGACCTCCTGTGTATGTCGGGTCCTTGCTGATACAATGACGTACTTTCAAAGTTGTCCCTGATATTTCTTTTTGCAAGAGAGGCAGAAACAGAGCCCAAGCTTGTTCATACCCAGTTTCTTTGCAGTCACTATATTTAATTAATTGGTTATTCCAGACAAGAATCCTTCTGGGGTTTTCACCTATACATGTAACAAATAGACATGGTAACACTAATCATCAAATCAGCAAATTAAATGATAACACTCAATTTATGCTCAAGGGTGTGAAACATTTAGCCCATACTCTACCTAATTCAAGAACTGTCTCTGAGAGTTTATGAACTTCAAAGATAGCAGTTTTAAGAAAGCCATGATTAAAAGTCAAAATAATTCCTTTAAAGGTAGCCAGGTTCTATGGAAAAAGTGAAAGATTTAGAGCGAAAGGACCTTGGATTCAATCTTTGTATTAGTTATTTATTTTCCTTGTGACCTTAGGTCACTGCTTTCCCCTTTCTGGAGCTCAGTTTCCTCATCTGAAAAATGAAAAGTTTGACAAAATTGTTTCCCATCAATTGAGGAATGACTTTAAAAATTATAGTACCTGAATGTGATGAAATATTACCATGTTGTGAGAAATGTCAGCCTCGGATTACTCAGAGCTTTAAGAATGCTTGCCCCACTCTTATAAGACCAGGCCATATTTTTCCTTCATCTTCCATTAACTGCCCCTGCTTCCATTCTCTCTACATGTCTTTTTAAAATCTTAAGATTTGTGGGTTTTTGTGAATTTCTTGTGCATTTTTCTTTTTAGACAACCTTCTCCTTTCTTCTTCAGTGGAATTATTTCTCCTGATGTTTCCAGAACTTCATACTTGAGAGTTTTCCATCTCTCCTGTCCTCAATTTCTCTATAGAATTTTAAGGCATAGGCTCCTTTTCATTCTTTATCTGAAATCTTTGAAACCTACTCTTCAAAAATATTAGGTCCTTGTCAAATTGTTTCTGGGTTTCCTTTTCTCCTCAATCACAAATTCAAATAGAGTGATTACTTTCTCCCAAGGTTTATATATTGTCAGCTTAGCAACCCATTTGTCCATTTTGAGAATCAAATCCCCAAAAAAATTATATTTATTTTCTCACCCACATTTTTATTCATATATTCTTTTCTTTCGAAATCAATTTCAAAAAACTCCCAAATAATAGCCCTGTACAAAATATATTCCCCAGAAACAGATACAAAACAAAAACATTTTATAGGATGAGTAGGGTTGATAGTACATGAAAATTTCCACCATTTCCATAAATGATTGTTGGCAAAAAGAATAGGAACTTTAATTTTGATAGCAAGGGACCAATATTTTGGTAAAAGCATGCTACTAATGTTGGAGTCAATCCTGAATCACATGTCTATTTAAAGTCACACCATTAACTTATTAGAGCAAAGATCAAAATTAGTACAAAGCTAAAAGAATAAAAATATTTTAAAAGATGTGGCATTCAATGGAAACAATTCAGTTCTGTCCTGTCCAAACAAATTATTGACAATGGAAAACTCAAAAGGAATAAAAGAAAAGAGGTTAATCCAGACTAGAATAATTTCATACAGAAATTAAGCTGATGGAAAGCAATTGCTGTAACAAGGAAGTCAAAATAATTTTAAAAATGCCTTCCTCAGCAAACACTTGATCTGCTTGCCAAAAGGAGAGAGATGAAAGCCAAGGGCAATACTGGTTTAGAATATAAACTTGTTTGTAAAAGATTATGGAGAACAATAACAGAAAATTGTGAATTGTAATTCCCCATAAAACAGAAAGAACCCATGGACAGTAAAAGCAATTTAAAAGAAGATTGGCAAGAAGACTAATTAAAATTTCATCCTAAATACCTTCAAGGATGAAAATATAAGGAGGAAACCAGGCAGGAAAAAAGTAGAAAAGATCTGCAAACATGTTTACAGCATTTTTTTTCTCTGTCAAGAACAATTCTCATACTCTTGAACTCTAACATAATAATACTAATCATGTTTATCTCTTAGCACATAGAAAACGTAGAAGGTACTAAAGAGAACAAAGAGGAAAAGTAGCTGTGTTATACCAAGTAGGCAGATGTGATGAATATAGGACATGACATAATTCAGAGGGTCTTCAGAGACTGATTTACAAAGTGACTGGAGGGAGATAATGCCATAGGCGTGAAAAAAAAAACAAACTCAGACTTAATACCAAAAAAGATGATCAAGAAAAGTCAACAACTACTGCCTTATATGATACTTTCCCATCTACATAATTTTTATGAGGTTCATCTACACATGCAATTAAGAATAACATCCATGAAAGTATTAGTAGGGGAGAAATAAGCTTTCATAAATAGTTCACAAACAGAAATATGTTCAGAATACAAGATCTCACTGTTTATTTTTGTTGATTACTTAAAAAAAAATACCAAAGAGAAAAGCCATATGAAAAATTCTTTCTCAACAAAGTGAATCACTTCCATATATCTCTTCCATAAATAAAAATGATACAAGACATATCAAAAATTATAACAGAAAAGGACTTTTTCAGACTCTAATAATAGCTAGAAGATAGTTGACAAATGAAAAGAAACATGCTTACAGAAAAAAAAATGTGCTGCAATCACATTTGGCCTAAGTTGAAAAGGGATTCCCCCATGGATAGTGAGGACTTCTAAATATTTATGTATGTGGATTATGTATATTGGTTGCATTGATCCCATAACATTGCAGAGCCTGTTAAAAGAATTTTAAACATTCATAAGTATTTGGCTAATAAAAATGACAATACCACCTAAGTTAATTTATATATTTAGTGTTATATGATTCAAACTACCAAAGAATTGCTTTACAGAGTTAGAAAAATAACAACAAAATCCATCTGGAGGAAAAAAATGTCAAGAATCTCAAGGGAAATAATGGAGAAAAGTGGGAAGAAAGTATCAGTACTAGATCTCAAATTATACTTTAAAGCAGTACTCATCTAAATGATATGGTGCTGGTTAAACAGCAGAGTTACTGGAACAGAGTAGGTATACATCATATAGAAGCCAATGAACCAATGAACTTTGTGTTCAGTAAACACAAAGACACCAGCCTGTGGGGTAAAGTGTCACTATTGAACAAAAACTGGGAAAACCAGAAAGCAATATAGAAGAAATTAGTAGACCAATACCCTACATTATATATCAAAATTAGTCCTAAATGTATATATGATTTACATATAAAAAAGTCACATCAAAAATCAAGCTAAGCATGACTAAGGTGAAAATGTATTTAATAAGAATGTATGTGTAGAACCTATATAAAATTTCACGCTGTCTTGTGGAGAAAGGGAGGAAGGAAGGAGGAAGGTGGAGAAAGGAGGGGGAAAAATCTGAGATATATGGAAGTGATTGTAGAAAACAAAACAAATAGGCAAATTAATTTTTAAAAATAAAATAAATGTCTTTTACTGAAAAAAATTAAATAAATATGAAAAGAAACAAGTTAGAGGAACAATGAAGAAATTTCCTTTTTGAATCTTTGCATAAAGGAGGAGGTTGTAACCAAAAAGGGATAAAGAAGATCACAAAATGTAAAACGTCAATATTGATTACATAAAATTAAAAAGCATTTTTGAACAAACAAAATATAAGCTACTAAAATTAGAAGAGAAGTAATTAGAAGGAAAAAAATCTTTGCAGCAAATTCTCTGAGAAAGTTCTCATTTTCAATAAATATATGGAATGTGCTCAAATTTGCAACGTCATTCTGCAATTGATACATGATGAAAGGACATGAACAGGCAATTCTCAGATGAAGAAATCCAACCTATCAATAGCCATCTTTAAAAAAAAACTCCAAATCTCGAATAATTAGAGAAATACAAATGAAAGCAATTTGAAGGTACCAACTCACACCCTATTAGATTGGCGAAGATGATTTTAAAAAGGAAAATTACAAATGTTGGAAGGTTGTGAGAAAATATGAATATTATTGCACTGTTGGTGAAGCTGGGAATTGGGCCAGCCATCCTGGAAAGCAATTTGGAACTATGATTAAAAATTACTAAGCCATGTCTGACCTTTGACCCAGGAATACCTCCATAAGCTCACTACTTCAAAGAAATCAAAGAAAGAAGAAAAAGACCCACAATGCATAAAAATATTTTTGACTCTTTTTGTGATGAAAACTAAGAAAAAACTCATCAATGGAGAAGGGGTTTGAACAAATTACTGTATATATGACTATAAAGGAAATATTATTGTACTGAAAGAAATAACAAAATGGTCAGTTTCAGAGAAATCCAGGAAAATTTATACAAACTGATATTGAGTGAAGTGAACAGAACCAGTAGTTTTACTTACATAGCAACAACAACATCATAAAGAGAAGAAGAAGGAAGGAAGGAAGGAGGAAGAAAGCGAGAAGAAGATAGTATTTGATCTAATCATCCACGGTGAAAAAAAAACAACAAGAACAACAAAAAAGCAAGTGAATGGAAAATGCTCGGATTATGCTATGTGGTTATATGGACAAGCTATGAATATTGTCCATGAGTATATATGTCTGCAACATAGTCCAAGTGAATAATGAAGTGAGCCCAGAATTAAACAGGAAATAGTAGTAGTAGTGTAGTAGTAGTAGTAGCAGTGTAGTAGTAATAGTAGTAGTAGTAGTTGTAGTAGTAGTAGTAGTAGAAGTAATAGTAGTAGTAGCAGCAGCAGCAGTAGCAGTAGTGAACATTTTTCTAGCACTTAAGATTTGCAGAGTTTTGCAATATCATATAATTATATCCTTACAAAAGTGCTGGGATGTAGATGCTATTAGTATTTCCACTTTACAGATGAAGAAACTGAGGCAGACAGGATTATGTGACTTGCTCAGGGTCACACAGGTAGTTAGAGTGTCTAAGACCAGATTTGAATTAAGATCTTCCTGACTCCAATTCCTGTGCTCCAACCCCTTGAGAGCAAGGTCTGCCTCACTTTTGTATTTGTAATACCAGAACCTGTACCAAGACCTAGCACATGATAGATGATTAATTTGTTTTTGTTGATTGATAAAGAATGATATCTAGGAAATATATGAATGAAAAAGAAGATTGATTTTATTGGTCATATAATGAGACTCAGCCCAAGTGTCTCTGTAGTATTGTTGGATTGTCAGGTGAAAGTGAGAAAATTTCCTAACATATCAGGTAGCCCTACAGAGATGAGTTTGGGGAGCACCTGGACAGAGTCACATAGGGCAAACAGGAATAGATGGGTTGTCTTTATCATTAAAGAGAAAACCCAGCTGAATATATACTGCATTTGTATATGTGGTTTTTGGCTAGATAAATTCCTAGTTATTTAATGTATTTTGTAGTTATCTAAATGAGAATGTTTCTTCTTATCTCCTTTTTATACATATTTTGTTAGCAAAATCCAGAAAGGCTGATGAATTTTTTTGTATTTATTTTGTCTGCCACATTTCAATAAGTATTCTCTTGATTTGAGGAAGGGGGGGAGTGTGTGGTGAGTCTCTAGTATTCTTGGAGAAAACCATGATATCATTTGCAAAAAGAGATACATTTGCCTCTCCTTTGCCTCCTTTCCATATTCCCTTAATTTCTCTTTCTTGTCATGTTGCAAAAGCCAGAATTTCTAGTGTTATGCCAAATAATACTGGGAATCGTATTCATCCTCTTACCTTTTGATCTCATTGGGAAAGCTTTCACTAATTACCCTTTAGAAATATGCTAATTATTAGTTTTAGGTAAATAATTTTGCCTGTATTAAGGGAAATGATTTGTATTGCCTATACTCCTTAGCATATATGCATTGCTGATTTTTGGTCTTTATCTACATCTATTAATATGATCATGTGATCTTATTATTCTATTGTTAACAATGCCATTAGCTTTCCTCATGTCGAGCTATCATTGCATTCCTGGTATACATCCAACTTGGTCATAGGGAAACATAAACATACATTATACATACATATGTTCTTCTCTAATAATTTTATTTTCTTTAATATCTTCTTTTATAATTTTCTTTATTAATTTTGTTCTTTAATAATTTTATTTTCTGTTTGAATATTTATTAGAAATATGTCTAATTATTAAGAAGCTTTTGAGGGAAAGCCAAGACACAAGTTTTGAGTATAAAATATGCTGACTTTTTGTTTTTGAAGAAAGAATAGATTGGGTTTATAGCTTGCTCCCTCTACCAACCCCTGGTTTGGGCATTAAGGCCCTCTTTATGACATGGAAGGAGCTTAGCTCTACACCTGTAAAGTAGTAGCTAGTTATAAATGTTTATCGACTTGATTTGATTGTAATTTTTATTGTTTTATAGCCTAAATGCATTCGCGTACAAAAGAGGATAGCAAAATTAAATGTTGGCTCACAAGCATGAAACAAAGAGGCTTACATGTAATATAGAAACCACCTGCCTCCATATCATACATAATTTCTGGAGAGATTCAGTTGACTCAGCAAATATGTTTGGCCCAATAAATGAAACTGATTATGTTCTAAACAGAGAAGGGACTCATTTCTGAATCAGTGTCTGTGTTAAGTCAGAACATCAACTTTTTCACCAAAAGATCAAAATTAAGGAAGATTTAGAAAAGTTAATAATTAAAAGTTAATGCTATTGAGGAAAACCTCGTCAGACATTTCAACAAGATGTTGATGCTGAAAAAAGGGAAATGAATAAATAGATATCAGTATAACATGTCATCATTTCTAAAGGAAGTATAACTGATGTAAATTAGTCAAGGAAACCAAAAGAACCTAAAAATTCCTTTAGTAAGTATACACTTGATCTGTTTGCCGAGTAGAGAAATGAACATTAGATTCCTCATATTGAACCATCCTTGCATTCTTGGTATAAATCAAACTTGACCGTAGGGAAATATATACATTATGTGTACACACACACAGACACACACACACACACACATATCCATACTTTTAAACTTCCTGGGCCTAAATTTCCTCATCTTTAGAATGAGAAGGTTATACTAGATGACTTTCAAAATTTTTTCTAGTTTAGCTTTATTATCTCATGATCATTATCGTAATTATTGTTAGCAAAAACAATAAGCTTTTATTAAGCACCTACCAGACACTGGGCTAAGCACTGTTATTAGAAAAAAGGCAAAAACAAAGGCAAAAACTCAAGGAACTCAAATTTTAATAAGGGAGGCAACGCGAAAATATTTATATGGGTTTTTTTTTATTGTTCTGTCATTTCTAACTCTTTATGATCCCATTTTGGTGAAGATACTGGAGTTATTTGCCATTTCTTTCTCCAGCTCATTTTACAGATGAGGAGACTGAGGCAAACAGGGTTAAGTGACCTTCCCAGGGCCATGCAACTAGTGCCTGAGACCAGATATGAACTCCTGAAGATGAGTCTTCCTAACTCAAGGCTGTGCCACCTGGCTTCCACCAACATCTTGTATGCATGCATGATATATAAAGTAGGAGATTAAGTAGTAGGTAATCTCAGAAGAAAGACATTAAGATTTGGGGGACAGGTATTGGAGGTGGGAAGGGGAAACCAAGAAAAGCTTCTTGCAGTAGGTGGAATTTGAGCTAAATGTTGAAGAAAACTAGGACATTCAGGAAGCAGAGGCAAAGAGGGAGAGCATTCCAGGCATGGAGAAAGGCCTCTGGAGTTTATTGAATAATGGAGTAACATATTGGTGGGTCAAAGGGTATGCATATTTTTATAGCCCTTTGGGTTTAGCTCTAAATTGCTCTCCAAAATGGTTGGATCAGCTCACAGCTCCACCCACAACTCTCCCACATCTTCTCAAACATTTATCATTTTCCTATTCTGTCATGTTAGCCAGTCTGATAGGTGTGATGTGGTACCTCAGAATTATTTTGATTTGCATCATTCTAATCAATAGTGATTTAAAGCATTTTTCATATGACTATAGATAGCTTTAATTTCTTCCTCTGAAAGCTGCCTATTCATATCCTTTGACCATTTATCAATTGAGGAATGACTTGTATTCTTGGAAATTTGACTGAGTTCTCTATATATTTTAGAAATTAGGCCTTTATCACAGACACTAGTTGCAAAAGTTCTTTCCCAGTTTTTTGCTTCCCTCCCAATCTTGATTTCATTGGTTTTGTTTGTGTAAAAACTTTTCAATTTAATGTAATCAAAGTGATCACTTTTAGATTTAATAATGTTCTGTCTTTTTCGATCATAAGTTCTTCCATTTTCCATAAATCTGAAAAATAAACTATTCCTTGCTCCTCAATTTGTTTATAATATCAGCCTTTATACCTAGATCATGTGCCCATTTGGACTTTATTCTGGTATATGATGTCAGGTGTTGGTTTATGCCCAGTTTCCACCATACTATTTTCCAGTTTTCCCAGCAGTTTTTGTCAAAGTTCTGATCCCAGAAGCTGGGGTCCTTGGATTACACTGCTACTATTGACCACTGTGTCATGTGTACCTAACCTATTCCATTGATCTACCCCTCTATTTCTCAGCCAGTACCAAGGAGTTTAGATGATTGCTGCTTTATAATATGGCTAGGCCACCTTCCCTAGCATTTCTTTTCATTAGTTCTCTGGATCTTTTGTTCTTCCAGATGAATATTGATATTTTTTTCTTGCTCTACAAAATTTTTTTGGTAGTTTAATTGGAATGGCACTGGATAAGTAAATTAATTTGTGTAGATTTGTCATTTTTGTTACAATTAGGTCAACCTTTCGATGAGCAACTGGTATTTTTCTAATTATTTAGATTTGACTTTATTTGTGAGAAAAGTGTTTTATAATTGCATTCATGTAGTCCCCAGGTTTTTTTCAGCATGTAGACTCCCAAATATTTTATAGTGTTTACAGTAACTTTGAATGTGATTTCTCTTTCTATCTCTTGCTATTGGGCTTTGTTAGCTATATACAGAAATGCAGATAATTTTTGTGGGTTTATTTTGTATCCTGAAACTTTGTTAAAGTTCTTTATCATTTCAAGCAATTTTTTGCTTGGTTCTCTAGGATTCTCTGACTATATAATCATAGCATCTGCAAATGGTGATAACTTAGTTTCTTCTTTGTCTATTCTAATTCCTTCTATTTGTTTTTCTTCTCTTATTGCTAAAGCTAACATTTTTAGTACCATACTGAATAACAATGGTGATAATGGACATCCTTGTTTCATCTAGCCTATTCCCATTACATATAATGCTTGATGATGGTTTTAGGTAGATGCTACTTATTATTTTAAGGAAGGCTCCATTAATTTCCTTCTTTTAGAAGTCTTTCCTGATGTCCTCAACTGCTAGTGCCTTTTCTGCCTATTTTATTTTTAATTTAGTTACATTGTATTTATTTTAATATATTTATTCTGTACTGACTTGTAAGTTGTTTCCTTGGGAATAATTTAAGCTTCTTGAGAATAGATATTATCTCATTCTATATATTCATGTCCCCAGTGCCTAGAACATAATTTGTGCTTAATAAATGCTTGTTGATTGAATGATTCCTGTTATACTTGCATGTATTTGAAAGGGGCATGTTTAAGTCACTGACATTTATTACCTTACAATCTATGTCTTTTTTTTTCTTCCATTTAGCTAACTCTTCCTTTAAGGACTTATATCCTTTGATATTTGGCTCTTCAATTTCAATATTGAACTAACATAATTATCTATGCTTTTATCTATTATCTATACATTTACACATGATGTGTTTCCCAATTAATCAGCAAGAATTTATCAAGCAGCTATTATATCTAAATACCATGCTAGGTGATGAGGGTACAAATATAGAAAGGACACAATCTCCACTCTCAAATAGCTTATATTCCAAGAGGAAGCAACTTGTCCACAAATGATACATAAATGATAATTAGATAGATGAATAGATATAATTTGTGGGCAAGTTGCTTCCTCCAACCTCTCCTATTGAGATGTGTTTACACACATACATATACACATGTGTGTGTGTATATATGTATATAGATATATACATACATATATGTATATGTAATATACAATATGCATGATAGATAGCAAGTAGATGGCACAGTAGATAGAGCTCTGGACCTACTCTCAGAAAGATCTGATTTAAAATATGACCTTAGAAACTTACTAGCTAGGTGACCTTGGAAAAGTCACATAACTCTGTTTACCTCAGTTTGTTCAACTATAAAATGAGGTTAATAATAGCTCTCTCAGGTTATTGTGAAAAACAAATTAAATATTTGTGAAAGCACAGCACAATGTTTGGCACTATGCTATCTATCATTATTATTACTATAGGATATACAGAATAATTACACAATAATTAAGAAATCAAGGACACTAACAACTAAGAAAATAAGGAAATGCCTTTTGAAGGCTGATCCTAGGAAGAAGAGAGGGGTTCCAAGAGGTAAAAAGGTTGGACATTTTAAATATGAGAGGGTGATCTGTCCAATGGCATGGATTCAAGAAATGGTATGTCATATTTAGGGAACAATCAATCAATTAACATTTATTAAGTGCCTAGTATATGCCTAGAATTGTGTTAAGTGCTGGGACAGCACTGAAACAAAATGAGGGATAGTTTCATGGTAAGATAAAGAGTATTAAAAGAAGTCATGTACAGGAAACTTTAAAAGGTCAGTCTGGGCCAGATTGTGAAGGACTTTAAAAGTCAAAGTAGCTTGCATTTTGCCAGATAAGCAATAGAGAAACACTTAAGCTTCTTGAGCAAAGAGAATGACATCATCAAGACCTGTGCTTTGGGAATATCAATTTGGAAACTGCATAGAGAATAGATTATAGAGGAAAGAAACTAGATGAAGCAAAATGATTACAGGACTATTGCAATCATCAAGGCAAGAGCTATTGAAGTCCTGAACTAGGATAGTTATCACCTAAGCAGAGAGAAGAGAATAGATTCAGAGATGTTGAGGACATGGAATTAGCCAGATTTGGTACCTGATTGGTTAGTGGGAGGATTAGAGTGAGTAATGAGGACGATTTCTAGGTTGCAAATTTGGAAGCCTGGAAGAATGATGATATCCTCAAAAAGAAAGAGAAATACTAGAAGTGGTGAATTTCATTTGAGGTATGTTATTTTGAGACGTCTGTGTTATATCCAGGTTGAAGTATCTGTTTTTACTAACAGTAACTATTTTTACTATTGCTTTCTTGAAATCTTAATGTCTAAACCTGCTATTTTGGATTCATCTGACAAGTAATAAATTTGACTTAAATTTCACTTGCACCTTCATTTTAACTCTATCTGAATCTTTATGTTTTAAGGGTATATCTTATATTCAGCAAACTGACAGGTTTTGCTTGACAATTCATTTGAATGTTCTCCCTTTTTAATGAGTTAATTCTTCCCATTAATATGCAATATCAAGATTGCCAGTGTTCTGACCCAGAGGAGCAAATGCAGTATTATACACCAAATCTCTAAAAACTACCCACTCCTTTTTTGCTCCACTGTTGTCAACTGTGTATTAGCTTAACTTTCCCTCCAAGTTAGCAACAAACTGTTTAGGATCAGAGAAAAATCTAATCTGTTGACATTAATTGTCCTGGTAGTCATGTTGCCTTGGGGACTCTGTTGAATGAGAATATTTAGCTTGGAGAGGATAAGTCTATGATCAGTCCAGCACTCTGTACCATACATTGCCTTTGTCACTCTCACATCCTATCTGTCTCTTCTCCTTACAATCACATAGTCTATTAAATGCCAATGTTTGCTCTGAGAGAGAGAGAGAGAGAGAGAGAGAGAGAGAGAGAGAGAGAGAGAGAGAGAGAGAATGTTATTTTCATATTTCCTCCTCCTTTATACCATATTTCACCTCACATTATCACCTCTGCCTTCTGACCAGGTTTCAAGACTCCCCATGCTATACCAAATTCCTCACAATTCACATCTTTCATGAGGTTAAAGCCTTGAAAGATAACCTTGAACCACCTAATCATGTGCTTCATTCAAGGTTCCTCTCCCCATCCATGGAAGTTGATTTCTTAATGGTTATAAGCTTACTCCTCTTTTCTCTGTCTCTGAGTGGTACTGAACCCTTGGGTTCAAAAGAACAAATTCATTTTTCCTACCCCACCTATTCACTCCCTTCTTACCATCCATCTCATATTTCTATTTCCCCAGTGTCCTACTCTAGTTTGTTAAATCCTTCTACTATGCACTCTAGAATGTCTGCTCAATCATTAACAAACTTCATTTTGTCTTATGCATAGTCCTTTTTCACTTCCATTTTCTGCCACTCACTGAGACCCGACTCTCTCTCCTTCAGTTTAATGCATTGTATAACACTATTGACCATTCTTTCCTCCCCTGCTTAGAGATAGTCACTGAACCCTTCCAGGCACATGAGATCACTTAGAGAGACAGACTGGAACAGGAGTCCTTAACCTGAGGTCTGTGGACTTATTTTTAAAAATATTTTAATAACTGTATTTCCAAATAATGTATTTTCTTCATTATATTATATTTTTTTATGCATTTTAAAACATTATTTTCAGAAGCAGTCCATCGGGTTCAGCAGACTACCAAAGGAGTCCAGAATACTAAAGTAGAATACATGTTGTAAAGAGAGAAGAGAATACAATCGGTAGCTGAGGGGCAGGATGTGACTGATGGTCTATTTAGGGGCAGTTTTATAGAACAGGGAGAACCAATAAAGAGTAGTATGTTGAAAACTGACCATCCGGGGCAGACAGCACAATGGATAGAGTACTTGGCCGGAAGTCAGGAAGACTCATCTTCTTGAGTTCAAACCCAGCCTCACTTACTAGGTGTGGGATCCTGGGCAAGTTGCTTAAACCATTTGCCTCAGATCCTCATCTGTAAAATGAGATGGAGAAGGAAATGGCAAACCACTCCAGTATCTTTGCCAAGAAAACCCCAAATGTGGTCGTAAAGAATCGATGTGACTGAAAAGCCTGAATAGTGAGTATCCAAGAGGAAAGCTCATTTGGTATTTCCAATTGCATTTCTTGTAGTCATATTAAGCTCAACATGTCTAAAACAGAATTCGTTATCTTTTCTTCCCAGTCCATCCCTCTTTTGAACCCCCCTGTTGGTTTTGGGGGTATTTCCATTTCCCCTGTCAACCAGGTTTGTAACCACAGAGTCAGACTCAACTGTTATTTCCTTCATCCTCCATGTCCAATTAGTTGCCAAGTTGTATCAATTCTATTTCCACAGCTTCTTTCAAATTGGTCTAGCTAATTCCACTCACACGGCTGCCCTAATCACCTCTTGCTTGGACTATTTTAACAAACTTCTAATTGGCCTCTTTTCTTTAATCTTTCCTCTCTGGGCTTTAGAAGCTCCAAAGAGTCCCTATTCCTTGTAGAAAAGCCCTTTAAAATCTGACTCCAGAATATCTTTCCAAATTAAATATACATTACACTACTTCAACCACTCTATGTTCCTGCTAAATTGGCCCCCTCATCATCTCTCAGGAAATTGTACTCACTTTTAAAATATTTTGTATTGACTTTACATATTTTGTACATATGTACATGTTCTTTCCCACCACCAGGATGTAATTTCCTTCTGGAAAGGGGCTATTTTTGTTTTTGTCTTTGTATCTCTAGCACCAAGTACATAATCTAAGATGCAGTATGTATTAAATATTCAGTTGTTGGCAGATTAAAAGGGGATTAGTGAGTATGTGGAAAAGGAATTGGTAATTTTTTGGCAAGGCTTCTAGATGAATAAATCAAGAAAATTCTATAAATATAGTTTATTTAAATTTTAGCAAAGTGTTTCATGCTGTTCCTGGAAACAAGATGGAAAAAACATGCTAGAAAGTAATATAGCTAGGTGAATTTAGAACTGGGTAAATAGCTAGATCCAAATAATCATTAATGGTTCAGTATCAGCTTGGGAGGAGGTCTCTAATGTCATACCCTAGGAATCTGTACTGGGCTTTGTATTATTTACCAGTTAATTAATAATGACTTGGATGGAGGGTGTGTGTGTGGGTGAGTGTGAGTGTATGTGTGTGTGTATGTGTGTGTAAATAATGATATACGTAGGGATTTAAGAGAAGTAGAAGAGATTAAGAGGTGGTGAGAATACGTAAAAGAACTACAAGAAAGATCTTAACATCACCAATAACCACCGTAGTGTGGTTACTGATCTAGAACCAGATGTCCTGGAGAATGAAGTAAAATGGGCCTTTGGAAACATTGCTTAAAATGAGGCCATTGGGGATGATGGAATTCTTATTGACTTATTTAAACTCCTAAAAGATGGTGTTTAAAGTGCTGCACTCAATATGTCAGCAAATTTGGAAAACATAATAAATTTGGCCACTGGTTTGGAAAAGATTAGTTTATGTCCCAATCCTAAAGAAGGGAAATGCCAAATTACCAAACATTTGTATTCATTTCACACACTATCAAGAGTATTCTTAAGATTCTGCAAGATATGCTTTAGCAATATGTGAACTGAGAATTACCAGAAGTGCAGGCTGGTTTTTGAGGAGGAAGTAGAACTAGAGACTAAATTGTCAACATCCTTTGGATTATCAAGAAAGCAAAGGAGTTCCAGAAAAAAATATCTAATTCTGCTTCACTGACTAGTCTTTGACTGTCTACATCACAACAAATCAAAGAGAAGGTAATACCAGATCATCTCACTTGTCTCCTGAGGAATCTGTATTCAGGGTCAACAAGCAATAGTTAGAACCAATGGAACAATTGATTGGTTTAAGATTGGGACTGTAGATTGTCATCCACTTTATTTAACTTACATCCAGAGTACATCATGCAAAATGCTGGATGGATCAAAAGCTGCAATTAAGGTTGTCAGTAGAAATATCAATAATCTTGGATACACAGATGATACCACTCTGATGGCACAAAGTAGATTATGAAGACTCGATGAGGGTGAAAGAGAAGAGTATAAAAGCTAGATTGAAGCTTAACATTAAAAAAAAAAAACCTCTAAGATCTTGGCAACTCTAAGAACTTGGAAAACAGAGGGAGAAGAAATGGAAGCAGTGTCAGATTTTATATTCTTGAGCTCCAAGATCACTGCAAACAGCAACTGCAGTCGCAATATTAAAAGATGCTTGCTCCTTGGAGGGAAAGTAATGGCAAATCTGGATAGCATACTAAAAAGCAGAGACATCACTTGACAACCAAGGTAGTATAGTCAAAGCAGTTTTGTTGTTGTTACTTTGTTAGGAAATTGGGGTAAAGTGACTTGCTCCAGATCACACAAGTAGTAAATGTGAAGTGTCTAACACCGGATTTGAACTCAGGTCATCCTAACTCCAGGGCTGGTATTGTATCTACTACTCCACCTATCTTCTCCAAAGTTATGATACTTCTAGTAGCCATGTATGATTGTGAGAATTGGACTATAATTAATGCTTTAAAATTGTAGTGCTACAAACTTTTGAGAATCCCTTGGACAGCAAGAAGGTCAAATCAGTCAATACTTCGAGAAATTAATTCAGGCTATTCACCGGAAAGTCAAATACTGAAGCTGAAGCTTTTAAATACTTTGGACACATAGTGAGAAGATAGGACTCACTGGAAAAGACCCTGATGTTGGAAAATATTGAAGCCTAAAGGAAGAGGGGACAGCAAAATTGAGGTGGATAGATAGTATCTTAGAAATATAACTTGGACAGACTTTGAAAGAGAATGGAGGAAAGAAGGGCTTGGCATGCTATGGTCCGTGGGGTCATAAGGAGTCAGACATGACTAAATGTCTGAACGATAATAAAATGTTTGATATGTATGGACACACACATATATGCTGTTATTTCTAGTTTTATGTTATCCAAAAATTCAATAAGCATGATACACACACACACACATATATATATATATATGTGCTAAAAGTAACAGTTAATACATTGAATGACAGAGTAAGGATATGTGTTCCAACAGCCTAAAGTATTGGGCGAAGTCTACAAATGTGAATTAATCTGAAATCAGCTTCACAAGTAAAAGGCAGAGGTGACAGAACTAATGGAGAGAGAAAACACCGGACCTGGTATCAGGAAGATCTGAGTTCAGTCTAGCCGCAAACTGTTACTAGGACCCTAGTTAGGTCACTTAACCTCTGTCAGCCTCATCTATAAAATACAGATAATAATAACACCTTACTTCTTAAGACTGTTCTGAAGATAAAATGAGATATTTGTAAAATGTTTTAGAAATATTATGGCACTATATAAATAGTATTATTACCATTATCTGAAACAATATCTTCCAGTTTTATGAGACTTTAGTATTATAAGACTAATGTGAATAAAAAGCATGATTGTCTGGTTTTAAAATAAGCTAATCTAATTTTCAGATTGGATTGAGAGGCATAGAACTAGAAATATGCCAGTATCATGGTCTAAACTGAATGTATTTGTATGTTGTGTTCAATTCTTGCTGCCACGTGTTAGGATGGACATTGAAAAGCTGAAATATTCCCAAAAGAAGGCTATCAGGATGGTATTGAACTTTGATAGTGCCACACTAGGATCCATACAATGAACTGGGGATTTTCAGGCTAGAGGGATAAATGACAGCTCCCTTCACACATTTGAAAGAATTTCACATGAAAGAGAGATTAGACTTGTTTTGCTGAGCGTCTGCCCTAGAGTGCAGATCTAGGAGAAACAAATAGAAGGCACAGATGAGTTTTCATTTGATGCAAAAGAAACTTTCTAATAGAACTATGCCACATGAAGGGGTGTGTTCTCCATTACTAAAGCTCATCGAATAAAATTTAGATGACCAATCATCAGGACCGTTGTAGCAAGGACTCTTATTTCTCTTTAACTTTGAAACTGTATGATGTAGACAGATTTCACTCAGGAAACTTCATCGTGTTTCAGAGCATGAAAACAGCTGTAAAAAAAATAATGAAGCTAAAGTTTTGGGAAATCAAGGTAAGAATCAGATAAATACATTTTGGCAAGTTTATCACAGGTAGATATTCCTGCCCTTGTTTGTTCCACCAACTGAATCCCAGCACTCTAGATGAAGTTCATCCTTATTCTATTATCAACTCTGACCCTCAGTTGGAAGTAAATGTCCTCTTCCCCAGGGGTTTGCCTATTGCAATCTCAGAAACATGTTTCATTATTTTGCTTTATTACAGGTGCTTACATTCTATGTCTTTCCCCTGATTAACACTTATGTATAGGGGTAGAGTCTACCATCCTTCCTTTCAACAAAGTTGCCTCTACTGGTCTGTGAGCATACAGTTTTTTTGTGCCTGATTTAATATTGATACTCAGTGGATCACTGAACTATTTGGTCTTCATGATGGAATATGTAATTGACTCTTTAACAATTCAATTAAACATTTATTCACCACTTAACCACTGTATGGACCAGGTAACAGGGATATAAATACAAAAAAACAAAAAAAGATGAGGTCTGTCCTCACAGAGCTTACATTCTATTAGGGAGTGGCAACCACTCATGTAAATCAACATGCAACTTGACTACTCATTAAAACCTATTTGTAGGTCCCAGATTAATACTTGGGGCTCTTTAACAGTGTAGAACACATTCCCAGACAAGGTTGAACAAGGTGATGCTCTGCCTCCTTGTTTCAGCTCTCATACTGTATACAATTGTCCTTTTGGTGGTCTATTTAGTGCCACATTTTCCACATCTCTGTGTTTTTTGTTAATGATTTTGCAGTTTACAATGACCCCCAAGTGTGGTACTGACCTGCTATCTAATGCTCCTAAGAGCAAGAAAACTGTCATGTACCTTACAGAGAAAACATATGTATTAGAAAAACTGTGTTCAGGCATGAGATACAGTGCCATTGGCCATGAGTTCAATGTTAATGAATCAATAATATGATACAACCAGAAAAAGGAGAGGAAATAGCTGATCTGTCTATGAGGCTGCTTAAGAAAGTAAAGTAAATGGCTAAGGTAAATAGGTTCACAGGAACCTAACCCCATATTTCCCCTGGAAGCAATGGTTCAATATTCACTAATTCAATATTTGAGAGGACTTTATAGAAAGCTACCAAGAATGATGACAACTGTATTAGTAAAGTAATTTCAGGTGGGATAGCACTAGGAACTGAGTAAAGGGGATGTTGAGTATTGGCTTCCTATGGATAGTGGCCCTTGAGAATAATTTTGTAGAAAACTAGGGATTCTATGAGGCCAAAATGAAGAGTGAGTACATTGTAGTGATAGAGGATAACCTATTCAAAGGGACTTATACCCAATATGGAATGTTGTTTATAGGGAATAATAAATTAAACCAGTTAGGCTAGAACATGAAATACGTGAAGGACAAGAAGATACAATAAATCTAGAAAAGTAGGTTAGAACAAGATTGTGAAGAGCTTTAAAAACCAAACCAGAAGTTTTATATCCTAGAATTAAAGGAGTACTACCAGAGCTTCTTGAGGATGTAAGACTCTAAACATGGTCAGACTTGTACTTTGGAAATATTGATTTAGCAGCTGTGTGAAGGATGGATTTGAAAAGACTTGAGGTGGGGGACCAATTAAGAAGCTATTTTAATTACTCAGATAAGAGGTAATAAAGGCTTGAACTAGAATGTAGCTAGGTAAGTGAAGAAAAGGGGAAAAATAGAAGATATATGATGGAGATAGACTTGACAAGACACAGCAACTGATTGGATGTGAGGGGTGAAGCCAGGTGAAGCATATAGGATAACTCAGAGATGAAGAACCTTGGTCCTTAAGGAAGAAGGTTTCTGGGTTCTTGAAGGAAAGTGATGCCCTTAATCAACATAAGGCAAATAGAAAGTGGGCAGGATTCGAGTGGGAGGTTGAGGGGAGAAGACGGTGAGTTCCGTTTTGGCTATCTTGAGTTTATCATGCTTACTAGAAATCCAGTTGAAGGTGTCTAAGGAATAATCAGCGATACGCATCAAGAGTTAAGGATAGAGACTAGAGCTAGACATATTGATCTGGGATATAAAACTTGGCATAGAGATGACATCTGAACACACAGGGGCTGACAAATCACAGAGAGAGAGAAGGTAGGGAGAGAAATGAAGAGGATCTAGGACCAAGCCCATAGGTGGTAAGTGAGGATGATGGCCAGCAAAAGGGCTGAGAAGAGGCAGCCAGAAAGAGGAGAAATCAGTGTCCTGAAAATAAGTGGAGATAGTATCTAGGAGGAGGAAGCAGTTTAAAAAGTCAGATACTTCAGAGAGGTACGGAAGTCTCTGGATTGAGAAAAGGCAATTAATAGATCCTTGATAACCTTTTGGTTTGTTCTAAAGAGCCAGATATTTGACTGAAATCAACACATGCAAGTAGGATTTTATGCTGTATTCCTGGTCAGTTCTGTGATTATGATGTGATGTAGGATAGAAAATTATCTATGAAAGCCTACTATTTTTATTTAATAATATTGTCAAGGATACCCTTGATGTATTCAAAGACCATTCTCATGACTTTTCTAAATATATGAAAGTAGGCACATGGGTCCCTAGCTGTTATGGCTTTCACAACCACTTTTTTGTTTGTTTGTTTTTAATAAAAATACTGTTTTTTACTTCTTCTATTCTTTGATAGTTTTTAGCCTAATGGAGCAGATCACACGCCGATTTAAGAAAGAATTCCCTATCAAGCATGATGTGTCTGCTCTCAGATGACATTTTTCCAGTTAGATCAAGCCACAGTCATTTCAAAGAAACTGACTTAGTCACATCTACACCAGCAAAACTAAGTAGATTTTTTTAAAAGTCCAAATTACAAAATTTTGTTGGATGGACTCACAGAACTGTGCTATCTGTGTTTTTATATTGAATAGATATGCTCAGAATTGAAGAGAAGGAGCAAGTCAGGTTGTATCTCACTTCATACAGTTCTTTTAATTATGTTTGTTGCTAAAAGACTCACATTTTTAAACTACTGTATTTTCTCATTTATATTATATGGATATGAATCACGGCAGATCATTATTTCAAAAGAATCAAATCTTAGCTGAGTCAAAGGCCAATGGAAAGATCCAAGATAGCTATGACCACTGATTTTTTTCGAAATTATAATTTCTCATTCAACAATATGTCAAAATCTGGGCAATTTTCATTTTTAATCTACTCAGTTTTTCTAGTGTGGGCTAGCTCAGTTTATTTCAAATGGCTACGGCTCTTCCGTACTATGGGACTTGAGGTAACTGGGACAGTATCATCAGAGAGAAATGGTGTGAAAGACATGATAAAAAATAAATATTACTGGAAAGGAGGTACAATGTCATATGTCAAGAATGAGACATAACAGATGGATAACTCAAGTTCTATACAGACCTACACACCATGTTAAAGGAATAGGAAGAATGCACTGGCCCACTATTCACATCTTCTATTAAGAGTTTTATAGAAATATATAGACAGTAATCACATAGGATGAGAAAGTAAGGTGGAATTGAATTCTATACCAATAGAGGGATTATCTGTTCTGATGAGATTACAGAGCCATCCAAGTATCAAACTGGGTAAGCTGAATGAATAAAGAGATGATAAATGAGCCTTCTGTGGTAAGAGTAAAGGAATTACAAGAGAAAAATTAGGGAGAGAGGACATAGTCTCTGCTTTTAAATATTTAAAGGCCTGTCATGTAGAAGAGAGATTAATCTTACGCTCTGTAGCTCTAGGGGAAAGAACCAGGCAGTTGGAACTGTTCAAAAATAGAACAAACTTCCTCATTGAGAAGCATGTTTCTCCATCATTGTAGTTGTTCAAACAGAGACTGCCTAACCACATGTAAAAGGAATCAGGTATCAGGCCAAGTGTGGGACTAAAAAACCTCAGGTCCTTTCCAACTGGGAGAGCCTATAATTCTGCAATTTGGGATTATTTTGTGTGAAGAAGTAAAAACTAAGGCATGATTTGGGTTGGGTCACAACAACTGGAATCAAAAAATTAAAATCCCTCTCGTTTTTCCTTTGTGAGATTTGAATTGTTTTGTCTCACCTCTAGCTGGTAGAAAAACCCATTGGATGAATACTTTTGGGTACTACTGCCAAGCAGTCTTGTTGTTGTGCAGTCCTTCCAGTCATGTTTGATTCTTCATGACCCTGTTTGGGGTTTTCTTGGCAAAGATACTAGAGTGGTTTGCCATTTCTTTCTCTAGCCAATTTTACAGATGAAAAATTGAGGCGAACATAGTTAAGTAACTTGTTTAGGGTCACACAGCTCGTAAGTGTCTGAAGCCAGATTTGAACTCAGGAAGATGAATCTTCCTCATTCCAAGTCCAGTGATTTATCCACCATGCCACCTATCTGCATCAGGTTGATAGATGGCTAAAATGCTTCCAACTAAAACTTATGTTGAGGATGATTTTGGTGATGTAAACAAGGACCCAAAGTTAGTATCTGTTGCTGCAAAGAAATTTGTTATGTAGTCTTGTGCTTTAATAGAGAGCAAAAGGAAGAAAGTTTAAACTGTGATGAGAAAGTTTAATTAGAAGTAAGGATAAAAGTTTTTAATGTAAGGCTGTTTCAACATGGAAGAAGCTGCCAAGATTTTCCATCTATGGAAATCTTCCAAAATAGGATGATACCCATGTGTCAGATGGTTTAAATGTTGTTGCCTGATCTGGAGTCAGTCCATGGACCAGATGACCCTTTAAGAGTGCTTTCCAGTTTGAAGGGTTTTAGAAACTCCAAGTTCAGGTATAAAGAGAACTTGAAGTATTAATTCATCTGTGATGCAATCCTTTTCTTTTTAATACTAACCATCAATGTGCCAGAGAGCTACAATGAATATTACTTAAATCTTTTAGTCAAAACAAGTCAAATACTTACTTTCCTTTTTCCCCCAAAATGAAAGCTAACAAGTATGAGAAATATGATGGTTTCAGTTTTCATGAGAGTTGCAATATGTTGCAAATCATCAACTACAACACAATGGGCACAATGGGACATAATAGATAACTCTAAGTCCTCTGCTAAAACAAGAAACTTAGTAACAATGCCTGAAATTTATATACTTCAACAGTTGCAAGTGTTATCTACCCAATTAGAATGAATGGGTGAGATCAAGACCAGATACATCCTCCTGTCAAGTCAAAGAGCATTACAATGCAGATGCAGAATTAGGGGATGGAGGTGAGTCAAGATAATAAAATTATTATGGTATCAGTTTCAAATTGACACAACTTAACCAGCTGGGAAAGAAATGTGAGATGAGAGGGAATGAGTTGTAAAGCTTTATGCAGAGAAGTAAGGTCAGTGTTTTATTCTTTTAATATTCGCTGACTTCAAGATGTTCATTCCCCTTTTGCCCTGCCCTCCTTAAAGAGAACTAGATTTGCAACAAGGGGACCAGAGAGGACAGGTGTAAAGCATCATTGCATTGCGCCACCTAGTGGATCGAGGCTGAAATTCTAAACAGCTGCAATTCCATGCAGTAAAATTGCTAGCATGAATAAAAACTACATTCAAAGAAAAGATATAAACTCAATACCTGGGGAAAACTGTAAGAGAGTAAAAGATGAGACTGCCAAAATGTCTGGATCACAAAAGAATATCCCAAAAGAAAGAAGCGCAGGTGAAATCAGCATCATCAGGACATTTGATGGGAGAAAGGAAAATCCATGGAAGTTGACTGCTGGAATATGCAGATGAACAAAATGGATGAGAAGGGTTTTTTTCCCTAATTCTTTCATTCCTATTTCCATAATGTCCTAGATTCCAAATATTTTTAGATCTCAATGGTCATGTGTGGTCATTTGTGCTACCTCAAAAATAAAGTAAAGCAATAGCTGTTTTCAGTACTGATAGCAAAGCAGTACTGATAACAAAGTTTGCCACAAGGGAAATCATTTAAGGGAGTTAGTCCATTACTCTAGAGTAGATCACAGGAGGGAAATAAAATTCAGGCCACATACAGCATAAATATTGACTGTATCTGTGTACGTAAGTATATCTATATATGTACATGACTGTGTTTAGCAATAAGAATTTTTATTATCATTGGGCTTTCACTTATATTTGAGGATAATTTTCACTGCATAATGGAATCTTTTAAAACTACTTGACAATGAGAAGGAAATGTTCTCAGCAATGAAAAGCTAGCCAAATCAGAGCTTGTTACTTACCAGAATGAGACAGAAACTATCATCACGGGGCTACTCGTGATCTAATCCTTTAAGCTTTGTGCTGGCAATGGAAGTAATGTTAGACTTTGGGATCAGGGCTTTTGGTCTTTATAATCCATCCGTGAGAATTTATGGATGATAAATTAATAAGGATACTCAGTGTTCTCAATGTGTAACTAAAGCACAAGGGGAAATAATTAAAAGTAACCCCTGCCAACTTAAGGACTCTATTGGTTGAGTCCCTATTTCTCCTTTCTCCTGTTAGTCTCTCCTCCCCCCTCATGACTGTTCACTTTGAAAGGATTTCATTAGCTCAGAAAAAAATTATTGATGCCTTCTGATTTTATATCACAATCATTTCCAGATATACAGCCCAAACCATAGTCTTCCCTTGTAACAAACAAAAACAACACAGAGACTAAACGGAACACCTATACAACGTTCCTCATCCTTGATCCTCCACTTTTCTACCAATAAGGAGGCAGTGCTTCTTCAACTCTTCTCTAAGACTAGTCATTATGGTTATGAAGATTTTGGTTATCTTTCAATCTTCTTTTCATTTTCATTACTGTAATGATTGTCTACATTATTCTCCTGACTTTGCTAACTTCACTCTAATTCACTTCGTATTTTCCCATGTTTCTCTGAATTCCTCATAGTCATTGTTTCTGAAGGTGCAGTAACATCCCATTGTATTCCTATACTCTAGCTTGTTCAGTCATTTCTTAATCTATACACATTTACTTTTTTGCATATATATATATGTGTATGTATGTATATATATATACATGTACATATACGCACATATGTATATTTCTAATACAAAAAAGTGAATATGTTGGTTTACATAAGACATTTATTTCTACCTTCAACCTTTGGGAGGATCTTCACTAGCTTTTGTTAATGAAGGTAAGAGAAGGAATAAAAGGAACTGAAAGGCACATCTACTCCATTTTAATATGCACTGCCTTAACAGGCTATTGCCAGAAGTTTGATAAGGAAGGATTCAAAGCTAATAACATAAATGAGAGATGAGGATCCTCTTGATTCTTTTTCCCCCTGCTATTCCTGTCCCCTAGTGCAAGGCTGGTCAAAGAATGTATAAAAAAGAGAATCTACTGGACCTGTGTTCCATCATGAGATTGGTGGCTGCAAATAATACCTACTTTATGATAGGTTTCTAATTCAATAGGCAATAAAGAGGCTGAACAAGGAGTTTCCTTCATTTCAACTATAAATGTCACTATAAATAGGGCATATATTAAAAGAATTGCCTTTTATGCAATAGTATAACAGTGGATGGGGTAGGGATTTTATAGAAACCAGTCAATTCTTTTTTTTCCCCTTGTCAGAGCTACTAACCCAAATTTTTCCATCAGATTATACCTCATAAAGAGAGTTAACAAATAGGTTTCTACCTTGGCATGAATTCCTACCATAGGTATATCATCTGGCTATGTAGAAAGTGATGATTCTGAATTTACTGCATAGACTGATCAGTAGCTGTGTCCCAGAAGAAAGATTCTTCCCCAAGCAAGGGGGAGTGAGGAAGACAAAGGAATAGGACCACAAGGATTTAACAACTGGACCACACAATTATTTTTCATTCTCATTTTTGTTTCATATTTGCCCAAACCTCTTTTCAACAACGTTTAAGGGACTGGCAAAGCATTACTGCAGCAGTTGGAGTTTCAGAAGCAGGACAGAGTTTGATATTGCACATGGCCAAAGGTGATTTAGAGTTTTCAAGCTCAAATGTTCTACTTCTGCCAAAGGCTATGCTCCAGTCTTGACATATGCCCAAACCTCACTTCTGCTCACAAATCTTTGGGTTTTGAGGTTCAAACATTACAAAGTCAAAAAAACCAAGATCAAACAGTGGACATTCCAGTCAACAGGAGAACTGGCTTCATATGTAGGTGAAGTAGGTATTTGTGTTTGTTGGTTGATCTGAGAAAAGTCAGAAAGGCCTCTGGGCCTTATTTTGACTAGGCTTTATTTGCTGAATGTTTTTTCTTCTCATGGTCAAGTTATTTTCAACAAATATGCTTTCAGTTTAGGTACAATGGTGCAAAAATTTGGGCCAGGAGGGTCCAAAAGCAGCCATTGAGTGGAGGTTGGGCAAGGACCCATTTTTGTTTAATCCATGGGCTTCAGAGTACACAGGGTCTAAGGTTTTGTACATTGGCTAGATTCTATTCCATTCCTTTCCCTTTCCCTTCCCTTTCTCCCTCTTTCCTTCCTTTTCCTTTCTTTCTTTTTTCTTTCTTTCTTCTTCTTCCTTCCTTCCTTTCTTTCTTTCTTTCTTCCTTCCTTCCTTTCTTTCTTTCTTTCTTTCTTTCTTTCTTTCTCTCTCTCTTTCTTTCTTTCTTTCTTTCTCTCTTTCTTCCTTCCTTTCTTTCTTTCTTTCTTTCTCTCTTTCTTTCTCTCTTTCTTTCTTTCTTGTCTCCCATAAAATCAGATCACTTTATTTCCATAATAAGAGAATCCCTGAGTAGTATGAACTCAATAGACACCTGGAGGACTAAAGAAAGGACAATGCAAAGCCAGACCTGCTGAACACTACCTTTACCTATTCACAACAGACATTTATTGAAAGCTTTAAGATAGACTTAATTCTTTACATACATTATTTGGTTTGAGCTTCATAACAACACTGTGAGATAAGTGTTGAAAGTACTTGTAAGGTCCCCTCCCTCTCACTTTGCCCTTGCACTCTTAGGACCATGGGACCACTCCATTTGACTTGCACCTGGAAACTTCCATATGCCTTGTCTCCTACATTAGAAGGGGAGCTCCTTGAGAGTAGAGATCACTGAACTTTTCTTTTTTGTATTCCCAGTGCATTGCACCCCTGGAAAGGAGTGATGTGTGTGATTACAGCTGGGAATGACAATAGGAAATGAGGACAGAAAGACACAAAGATAGTGGTGACCTTGGGTCTTTTCTGGACTGGCCACAGATACTACCAACCAAGCTCCATAATTAGCTGCAGCCAGATGAGGTCATAAGACCTCAGAGACTACATAAAACAACCCTATTCTAGTTAATATTAGATCCTGCGTTCCAGCTCCCATGCCATGAGTGACCCTGACTCTAGAGTTACTGTGTCTATACCTAATGACTAGTCTTAAGACAAATAGGATTTGAACAACTGTGAGTGCCTCCCCTTAGGGGTTCAAAGGCAGATTCTGATTGTGAAGGTAACAGAACTCCTGGATCTTGGCTTATTCTACGTCTGGAGGGACTGTCCAGAGCAGCAAGCTCTCAACTTGAGAGCTTAATTAGAGGCTTATTTAGCTATTTATGTATTTACTGATTATACTGGTTATTAGCTTATTGAGTTGTTACTGAGTTAAAAATTCTACATATTACATTTCCACATGTGAGTTTGTTTCTTTAAAAAGCTAATTTGATCATTCCAGGGTGATATAACTAATATTCATTAAAATACATCATCAAGAGATATAAACTAGGTCAATAAATTGGACCTATAACTAAAAAAGAAATTCTGAAAATCCAAGAAAATATTAACTAAATTAAAACAAAAAAAACACATTGAATTGATCAATAAATCTGGGGGTTTGTTTTGGAAAAATAACTTAAAATATAGGCTCTTAGATGATGTTATTGAGAGAGTAAAGAAAGTCAAACTGTTAGTATCAAAAATGAAAAAGGAGACTTCACAACACATGAAGAGGAAATTACTTATTAGAAGATATTTTCCCATTTATAGTCCAACAAAGCTTATGAATCCAATGAAATGGATGCATATTTATCAAAATTTAAAGACCAGATTTGCAGGACAAGCTATGTGGAGTATTTGCATAAGTCTAATTTCAGAAAAAGAAACTGAACATCCCATAAATGAACTTCCAAATCCAAAGCCCCAGCACCAGATGGATTTACAAGTGAATTCTATCAATTTTTCTAAGCTAAGTAGTTCCATAGTATTTCTCGCTGATCAGAGTCATGGGCATGGTTTGTAAGTAGGTTTCTACAAAGACTTGATAGGCCTTAAGGGATATATTATTGGATTTTTTAAGATGGCATCATTAAAGGTGGTAGAGGAGCCAAATTCTCTCCAATATACTCTACAAAAAATTAATTTCCATAATACATAAACTGTGTGCAAAAATAGGAAAAGAAAGAATTCTAACAAATCCTTGTATAATACAAATATGATCTTTACACAGATCAGAGAGAGGTAAAAGCAAAGAAAGAGAACTTTAATATTCTCAATAAATATTGACACAAAAATATTGAACAAAATATTATCAAAGAGACTAGATGTGAAAGTAAAAAGATTATTTCACTGTGATATAATTTGATTCATGCCAGCATTATTAGTTCAATGGAAACAAAACCATAAAAATCACATGATTATATCAATACATTCATTAAGAATTTTTTTTAAATGCATCACCCTTTGCTGTTATTTGTGTTAGAAAGCATAGCAATGAATGAACTTTCTGTCAATGTGGTAAATATCATCTGCATGAAATCAAGAACTAGTATCCTCTATGATGAAGAAAAGCCAAATGCCTTTCCAGTAAGACCAGAGGGCAAAAAAAAAAAAGAAAAGTAGGTTAACCTTTGTCACTTCACACCCTTATTAATTAAGTGTCTGTAAGAAAGCCTGAGTTGCCTCATTTGTAAATGAGGGAGTTGGACTCAATAATTTCTAAAGTCCTTCCAGCTCTAAATACATAATACTATGATGTTATGGTTGTTGTTGTTTAAT
The DNA here is from genome assembly GCF_028372415.1 of Notamacropus eugenii. Lineage (NCBI taxonomy): Eukaryota > Metazoa > Chordata > Mammalia > Diprotodontia > Macropodidae > Notamacropus > Notamacropus eugenii. The sequence goes on from NC_092872.1 coordinate 581,583,139, forward strand.
ATAGTTCTAGGTAACCTGACTATGCCGATAAGACAAGGAAACGAAGTTGGTAGAATAAACATAAACAATGAGGAAACAAAATTACTATTTTTGATAAGTTATGATCTACTGCTTAAAGAAGCCTAGAAATTTAAGTATGAAATTAATTGCTATCAATTATTAAAAATTACTTCAGCAAAGTATCAAGATATTAAACACCTACCCAAATTATCAACATTTTTATACACTAGCAAGGAAATCCAGCAGGAAGAGATATCCATTCAAAATAACTAAAGGATGTATAATAGATTTGGGAATCCAGCAATAAACCGGAATTATATGAGTACAACAACAACAGCCAACCACTCTATAGAAATGAAAACAGACAAAATAATTAGTGACAGTTTCTCATAGTTGGACATTGCCAATATGATGAACTGAAAATATAACCTAAATTAATTTAGTCAATGTCATACTAAACAAACCACCAATGGATTACTTTACAAAATCAGAAAAATGATAAAACAAGAATAATTAGATAGAAGAGAGAGAGAAAAGGTCTAGGCCATATAAAGTCCCAAATTATACTATAAAGCAGTAATCATCAAAATTATTTGGCACAACTTTAAAAAATACACAGAGATAAATCACTAAAACAGTTTAGATACACTACATAGGCAAAAGAACACAACAGCATGGTCTTTGATAAACATAAAGATTCCTAAATACAAACTCTGGAAGTCAGTTATATCCTTTGACCTCACCCTAGAAAATCCTTCTGACTCTGTGACCCTCTCCTGACATTTACAGTGCCTTCCAGAATCTCCACTTTGAGTAAGTGCCCAAATTGACCAAGCTCACTGCTTTACTCCACTCCTACCTCTTCTTGTGATTCTCTGGATTTGTCTCTTCAACCCTTTGCCACTTCGCCTTTACTTCTCCCCTTTTTCAGTTCTCTTTTATGGATTATCTTCCTTCATTAGAATGTAAAGTCATTGAGGGCAGGGACTTTTTTCTTTTTGCTTGAATTTGTATCCTCAAGGCTTAGTACAGTGCCTAGCGTATAGTAAGCATGTAATTTTATTTATTGATTGATTCCTGACTAGTGTCACTTAATTTGCCTAAAGGTATAAGTGTCTTCCAGAGTGAGAAGGTACTACTAGGGTTATACCCCAAAGAAATTAAAGAGAAATATAAAGGACCCTGATATACAAAAAACAAAATCACAGCTCATTTTATTATAGCAAAGAATTGGAAACCAAGGGAGAGCTATATATATTATGGTATATGGATATGATGGAATATTGTGCTGTAAAAAATCATAAAAGAGATAGATTCAAGAAAAACTGGGAATACCTGTATGCAATGATGTAGAGTGAAGTGACCAGAATCAGGAGAACAATTTATGAAGCAATAGTACTCTAAAAGCAACTTTCAAATAGTTAAGAATTCTGGTCAATGAACACAATTCCAGAGGACCTATAATGAAGAATGTTACTCACTTTCTGACACAGAGTTAATGGATTCATGACGTGGAATGACACATTTCTGGACATGGTCAATATATGTGTATTTGTTTTGTTTGACCATGTTTGTTTGATAAAAGGGAGAGATTTTTAAAATTTTTTAAAATTTTGTTAAAACTTTTTTTTATAATGCAGAAGTCAGCTAAGAGAGAGTCATGAATAAGTAGGACAAATCTGAAACTAAACATATTGAAGTTCATGCATACATTTTGAAAATTAAGTTGTACTTAATAGCAAATCAAAATTTCACATGGTTCATGGATCTAGAGCATGGATCAGAAGTCATTTTGGATAATCCTCTCGTTTTACAATGTAATACAAGTTAAAGATCTTCCTTACCCATTAATGGGCCTTAGGTGGAACTCATTAAGGGAAGCTTGATTAGGGGAGGCTTGATTTGTAGGAAGCCTCACACTTTTTGTTAATTTCTAATGAGTCACTGGGTCACAAGGTAGTGATGCTCTAAAAAGTGTATATATACTCTGAGGTGAGATTCGGCTTTGAGGCTTAATCTTTGGAAGAAGGTTCATGTGCCAGATGAGATTCTGGCTAGCCCTTAAGGAGCCCCCCAGCTTTGAAAAACCAGATGCTGGTGCTTATCTCTCTGGTAACTATGTATGTATGTAATGGTTAGACACTAGGAACTGTCTGTTGATCTGTGATATATGTATTGCTTAAGGTCAGACAGTTAGAAGCCCTGTCTGCTGGTTTTTATTTCTCTGATTATATTTTCTCTGTGGGTATATGCAATTAAAGAAGATTGTTGACCCCTCAAAAGTGGCTTTCCTTTTAGAAAAGCAGATCCAAGAAGCTGTGGTAGCTGACCATCCTGGATGTGTCAGGGTATTTGCTGCTATATCCAGTTGAAGAAATTGAGACTCATGAAGTTTAAGTGATTTGCCCAAATGTCATATATGATCCTGTTGTATATATGTGTGGTCTTTATTAATGGAAGTATGAAATGTTCATGTTTAGGGTATTTGTCAAGTTCAGAATAACAAAATTTATTCTTAAGAAGAAAAAATAAAGCTATCATTGGCTTGGTAATAATAATAGACAGTTATATGATGCTTTAAAGTTCTAATTGGATTTTGTCTACAGAATCAATCAATCAATAAACATTTATTAAGCATCCACTATGCTCCAGGCACTGTGCTAAGCACAGAAGTCGCTGCGCTAAGCCTTACAGAGAGGGACTATGCTAAGCAATAGTGATCTTTAACCTCATAACAACAATGTAAGACAGCCTTTGTGAGTATTATGAGAAAACTGAAATCAGAGAGATTAAGTATTTTGTTCAGTGTCACACAGGAAGTAAGAGTCAAAGGCAGAATTCTATCCCAGGTCATCCTGACTCCAAACCCGACACTTTATCAACTATATCCCACTGCCTGGGTAGGCCAGTATGTTGTGTTCATTTTTAATTGTCCCAATCCAGCTAGAAAAAAAATGGTCTAAAACAACCAGGCTATTTAATACAGAATTTCTATCAATGATACAGCAGTGTAGATTGTTTTCATGCTTCCACGGAGATGGAATAGACCAAGCATTCTTGTAACAAATTTTCTGAAGAAATGGATGGATGGATGGATGGAGGGAGGGAGGGAGGGAGGGAGGGAGGAAGGGAGGGAGAGAAAAGTGATTACTATGTATAAAGCACTAGGAATAGAATTAGAAAAGAGAGTCCCTGCTCTCTAAGGGCTCTTATTATAAATGAAGTGGACAAAATGGATGAAAAAGTTTAGCTGCAATGCAGATGGAAAGATTCCATGGTCCCTAGGATATAATGGCAAAGCAGATGATAATTCTTCTTCTTCAATGTAATTCATCTTTTCTGATGTAGATGCATTTGACAGTACCAAGGCCTTTGGTAGCAAGAACTTTCTTTTCTGTATCTTTAATAGCTGTAGATGTAACACTTGAAGGAGAAGGTACCTGACTGCATCTTTACAGACGATGTATCCCAGGATCACAACTGAGGAAACTGGGCTAGAAATCTTACTGTTCCCAAGGCTTGTGGGCTCACAGCCAACCAACTGTAAAACACAGGACAGGCAAACCAACCTAGCTGAAGCAACAAGGTCCCTGAAGGACAGGTGGGAAGTAGCATGTACCAAGCAAGTTAAACCACTACCACCACCACTATATTATCTCCCCTGAGATCCCATGGGAAACATTCCTAGACCCTGAACCCAAGATCCTTGGGAGTAACAGTGCTTCCAGTCCAATGCCCTCAGTTATCATCCTGGGAGACAATCCTGGGAGATGCAGCCTGGCAACTTCCTTCAGGTTCCATAGCCACAGCTATTGGAGAACAAGAAAAGAAAACTCCCACCCAAAGTCCTTGGTGATGTCAAATGATTCAACATCAGAATATGATATGATTTTATTAGTGGAAATCATATTAAAGAAGAGGTCATAGCATTTGCTTGGCCACTGCATCATAAACACCATGGGACTTTTCCATCAGCCTTGCAGCTGAAACCTTTTGTACTGTTGAGTAACCCATTTCTAATGAGAGCTCTGAGATCAGGGATTTTTGTCTTACTTTTCTATTTCTATCACCAGTGTTTAGTACAGTGCTTTGAAGTAAGTACTTTATAAACACTACATTCATTTAATTCAAATCACATCAACTTTTCTGTAACCTGTAGTCTAAGAGAATTGCCTGGGGAACTGAGGGGTTGAGGGATTTGTTGGGGGGTGGGGGTGGTTTACATAACCAGCATGCATCAGAGTTAGAATTAAAATACAGGTCTTCTTGACACAAAGGCTGACTTGTTTTCTATTATACTTATCAGAACAAGTATGTCTCTAAAATAGAATTTTAAATGTTATAGATGTCAGCTCCCTATTTGGTAGCTTAATTGCCAATGTATTATTAATCCATTTGACCTTACAAAATTCTACTTAGTATTACTGTATTATTTGGTGCTTTAAATGGATACTTTCTGCAGTTTCCTAGATTGTTTTTTGAATAATCAATAGCCATCATTATTTCAAGATTCCAAGAATATCTATAAATAAAACCAGAATAGGTCCAATTGATATAACATCTCATTTGAAAAATGCCTTGTCTAAAGAAAGATCATAGTCCTAATTCTGTTTCAGACTAGACTGTCCTGTCACCCCATTAGACAATAGGGGATTATGACAGAAATTATTTATTTTTAAATGACTGACTTTTTTTCCTATAGTTACTAATTGGAACTTCTAAAATATGCACACCAACTTCCCCTGGATAATTGTGCCCTTGTACCTTGTACATGAGGCATATTAATGAGCACATTATCAAGATGCATTTGCTATAAAATAAGATGATGGCTTTCCACGTTATACACCATGAATAAGGAAACTTGTCATAATTCATTTTCCTAATGATGGAACAATCCTTTGATTCAAACAAGAATCTAGCAATTGTGGAAATAATTTGAATTTTTTTTTATACAAGATCTTCAAATAGGCAGGACTTGCTGGAGCATCTATGATCATGATGTAGCAATGTTTCATTGTGTGTTTCATTTTTGTTACCTTTGGTCTTCCTAGCTGTATGAGGTGACCTGAAGGACAAGTCATCTAACCTCTCTGAGGATAAGTTTCATTATCTGTAACAGTGTTCTCCAAATAATTTGAATGGTCACTTCTTTCTATATAACATTTAATTTTCCCCCCAAGTGGTATAGTTGGGGTGTGTAGGGAGGAGGAGGCAGATTTTCCCAACTGTACCTGCCCAGATGCTGTTGAATTGGTCCTAGATCATAGGGATCCACTCAGAAGGAATAAGGTTGATAGTCTGAACAGCAATGAGAGGAGGTGGAGTAGGAGTTAGGATGTAATGGGTAAAGGATAGGTGTGATGGTGCTGGATTGACTGTTACAGAAAGAATGGGATGTGACCCAGCTTCCCCCCTTTCTGATTGATCACATACTCCTTGGAATCAAGCTAGGGACCACTTGGTTCATAGCACAGCCTCTCAGGGGAGCCTATCACCCCTTTGGAGACCAGTGATCCAAAACCCACATCATGGGGTTGGAGTGAGGATAAAATGAGATGATTTATATGACACAGTCTGCATACTTTACAGAGCTATGCTAATATCAGCTGTTATTATCTTTGTGACCTTGACTAAGTCATAACCTCTCTGAATCTCCATTTTCTCCTTTATTACATTGATGGCTTGAACTAAATGATTCCTAAGGTCTCTTCTAGTTCTAAATCATATGATCCTTTGAGTGGTTTGAGAATGTAGGTGAAAAAGCAGAGTTCACAATGAAGGCAAAAAGAAGGCTGAGGAAAAGTGAACTAGTGAAAGAGGTGATACAGCATTGAACTGGGACCAGAAAATGAAGCTTCCATATCCCAGAATTGTAGAGGTAGTACCATTTCAACAGATGGCAAGGTTCATCTTCCTCTGCCACTAAGGCAAGAGTAGAAGTGAAACAGTTGAGGTGGTAAAATGAAACACTGAAGTCAGAGACCAGGGTGTCAGAGGAGTTACTAGTATGACTTCTGCAGTCACCAAGATGATAGCAGCAGTTGGGATGGAGAAGACTGTTAACTAGATGTATGAGCTCTTGAGGAAGGTAGGAAAGGGTCCTGGAGTTTGAGAGAAGGAAAGAGCCAGTAGGACTGGGATAGTGGGACATGAATAAATGGACTGAATGCAAAGGAGAAGTTACTGAATAATGGTGGTAGATCAAAGCTGGTGGGTAAAGAGGATGCCAATCACTCCTATTGACTCCTAGCTCTAGATGGTTAATCAACTCAGTCCAACTTTGAAAACTGATAAGGTGGAAGGGCTGCAGGAAAAAGAAGGTGGAGAAAGGTTGTTTCTTTTTCTGCTTCACAGTTCTGCCCAGGTTTTGCCCTGGTGGTCTCCATGTGATCAGACCAGATAACCTTTAATGAACATCCACCTATTAAACCATTTCCAGATTTCCTGTCAGTCTAAAGGCAGGTTACCTCCCAAAGCCAGGCTATTTAAGGTGATAGCTAAAAAACTTGCTTTTGTGTGTGTTTAAACACCCACTTAGAATTCAAGGGTCTCAGACTACATTGTGAACGTACAAGCAAAATGCCAGTTCACTCCCTTCTTTATAGTGGAATCATGCCAAGGCAGCTGCAACTGTCCTGCAGCTGTTTAAATAATCAGCTAGCAAGATAAGGCCAGGATTGTTTTTCCTTGTTTCCGCAAGACTCCATGCTCAGAAAAAAGCAGTTCAGGGCTGAAGGGTGTAGCAAAGGCAAGTCTGTAATGAAAATTGAAATAAAGAATTCATTTTTTCCTGGCCATAGCAACCTCACAGCAGAACCAGGTGACGTGGACTGGATGAGACTCTCACTAGCAAAGTGATCAGAATCATAGAATACCGGCAATGGAAGGAACCTTAGAGATTAACTTGGTCAAACAACTCATTTTATAGATGTAGAAAATGAGTTCCACAGAAATGATGTGATTTGTCCAAGATTCCACAGGTAACAAGTAGCTGAGCCAAATTTTTATCTGAGGCCTTCTGTGAGTCAAACTGAGATCCTGTGATGCTTTGTCTTGTGCTCTCCTTGAGCATATGGATAGATAAATAGATAGATAGACAGACAGACAGATAGATAGATAGATAGACAGATAGATAGATAGATATGCATGCATGCATACATATGCACACATATATACACACATATGTATACATGTATATGCATATGTGTGTTTGTCCTTCCTTGCTGAAGAAGACCATGCCATCAGAAAAATAATGACATGACTTGCACTTGACTTTGTTTTGAGTGAGGGAGGTAGCACAGGTCACCAGCCTTACCTCTCCTTCAGACCCAGGATGAGGCAATTAGGGTTAAGTGACTTGCCCAAGGTCATATAGCTATTGAGGATCAAGTGTCTGAGGTGAGATTTGAACTCAGGTCCTTCTAACTCCTGCTCTGGTGCTCTATCCACTGTACCACCTAGCTGCCTCTAATTGCATATATGTATTCAATACATATATAAAATGAGGCTGAGGCCATATAAAACCTGTGGTATCCAACTGAAATCCAGGTTTGAGAAACGAAATGAAACTCTAATTAAGAAATTCTTATCTACTAAAACTCTTGCATAAAATTATTAACTATATGATAAAAGAGATAAGGTGATATGAAGGGTAATAAAGTGGTAGGCACTCTCCTGACCACATAGGTCCATACAACTGGGTTACAGCTAACTTAAATCTCTCATACTTCAATTAAAGCCCATTTTTTTTCTGTTCCTTTGAAGGAGTAGAGAACAGCTGGTCACCATTTTCTGTCTAAAAAACCTTCATGCACTTAAAGACTATAATTAAGTTGTTCCTCAACCTTCTTTTCTCCAGCCTGAATAATCTTAGTCCCTTGGTTTAACCTTTTTTGCTCAGTCTTCCCATTCATTCCCTTAATTATTTCCATGACCTTTCTCCCTTTTCCCATCTAGAACTCACAGTGGAGTCCAGAACTGGATGGAGAAAAATATCTGAGAGGTGCTGAAAAATTCTGAGGGGAGGGAGAAAGTTTCATGTCCAGCAGTTCCATTTCTGCAATTTCATGTTTGTTTTTATCAGACAATTCCATGTTGCTAACTCAAGATCAGCTTGCTATTCACTATGACCCTTAGACCTTTATTTTTTCTTCTTCTTCATTTAAACATAACTTTTTCTGTCTCATATTTATTCTGTCTGATTCCCATATCATTGAGATCCCATCCCATAACTTGAGATATGTAGTATGGAGTAGTAGGTAGAGTGTACTTAGAGACAGAAAGACCTGGTTTCAAACCCTACCTCAGAAACTTGCTAGCTTTGTAACCCAAGGCAAGTTAAATTCTTTAGTCTCAGTTGTCTCATCTGAAAAATAATTTAGTCCCTTTTAGCTCGAAATCTGATTCTGTGATCCTGAATGATATTTAACACAATGCTGGGCACATAGTAAATGTTTGATAAATACTTGATGACTGATATAACTCTTCCATGCCACATTGTTTTGATGGGGATGGGCTGAACCTCCAAAAGGAAAAACCCTTGGACTTTCCCAAGGGGCCCAGGTCCCTGGCATTAACCTGGGGCAATTGGCCCTTCCCAGTTAATGAACTGCCTTTCATTGTCTGCACCTGGCCCCACTCTAGACTTCCACTCCCTTAATTCCATTTAGATCCTTTCTCTGTTCCCACTCCTCTGTATAAAAGATCCATCTTGCCTCCATTAAAGTGCTCAGATTCCTTAAGAATCTAGCCAATACTTACAGTCTGACCTCGATTAAACAGATGCATATCTGACCAAGGTCTTTGACACTGCTAGTCATGAGGGCTTATGGAAAATTATGTCAAAATTTGGTTGCCTGGAGAAGTTCATCAATATTCTAAGTCAATTTCATGACAGAATGTTTGCCCAGGTTCTCAATAGTGGACAATGCTCTCATACCTTCCCAATGGAGTGAAACAGGGCTGTGTGCTTGCTCCCATGCTTTTTAGCATGATGTTTTCAGCCATTTTGTCAAATCCTTTCAACGAGGATGAACACGGCATCAAGGTCAACTACTGTAGTGATGGTAAGTTCTTCAATCTGAAAAGGCTGCAAGTCAAGACCAAATTGGGGGGAGTGCTGGTGCATGATTTTCTGTTTGCAGATGATTATGCACTCAATGCAGCCTCTGAAGCTGAGATACAAAAAATGTGGATCAATTCTGTGCTAATTTTGGCCTAATAATTAACACCAAAAAAACACAGGTGCTCCATCAGCCACCACCACACCACCCATACGCGGAACTATCAATTACAACAAATGGAGAAGTTTTGAATGTTGTGGATAAGTTCACTTACCTTGGTAGCGTACTTTTCAGGGATGTACACATTGACAATGAGGTTGATGTACACATTGCCAGAGCTAGCTCAGTGTTTGGGAGGCTCTGAAGAAAAGTTTGGGAGAGAAGAGGTATTAGATTGCCTACCAAACTGAAGGTCTACAGAGCTGTTGTGCTGACCTCATTGTTGTATGCCTGTGAAATATGGACAGTCTATTAGCGCCATGCCAGGAAACTGAATTGCTTCCATTTGAACTGTCTTAGGAAGATTCTGAGGTTCACCTGGCAGGATAAGATACCAGATACTGAAGTCCTTGCTTGAGCTGAACTGCCAAGCATTCAAACTATGCTTCAGAGAGCACAACTCCAATGGGCTGACCACATTGTTCAAATGCAAAATGTACACTTGCCAAAAAGTCTGTTTTATGGAGAACTCACATGGGGCAGGAGATAACATGGTGGTCAGAAGTGATAAAAGGACACTCTCAAGGTCTCTCTCAAGAACTTTGGATTTGACTTTGCAGCATGGGAAACATTGGCACAGGACAGCTCAGCATGGTGTACCCACATCAAAAAGGGTGCTGTGCTCTATGAGCAAAGCAGAATTGAGACAACACAAAATAAATGTAGGTTGCACAAATATGGAGTATCCATCCCAAACATTCAGTCAGACTGTCTGTGTCCAACCTGTGGTAGAGCATTCTGAGCTCGAATTGGTCTGATCAACCACAGTCAGACACACTGAAATTTCACTTTATCATAGTGATGTCATTTTGGTCTTCTTCAAGAACAAAGGACAACAACCAACCAACCAACCAACCAACCAACAGTCTGAAAAATATGAGGGTAGATTTTTAGAATGAGGGCCACCCTCTATCTGTATTCTAATAAATTTTGTTCCCTCCGGAAAGAAGACTTGGGTCAAATTCATTTAGGCAGGACTCATGTGTTGATATTTTGAGGTCCCAGCACCCCTAAACTTCAACAACTTCAATGTATAAACACAACTCATATGTGCATTGACACCACAAGCAAGACACATAGCCCACATTTATGTATGTTTTACAAAGCACAATCATCACAACAAAACTATAAAGTAGATAATGCTTAAATGGATCTGTGATCATCAACTTAGGGAATTCCTCAAGTGATTCAAAAATAGAAAACCATCTACGCCTGTCCATTCCATGCAACTATTGTCCAAGCCTTTCTATCAGAAGTTTTCACCAGAGAGTGCTTACCCAATGGGCAGGAGGCCTTCCCTGATTGCAAGGGTACCAATGGAGCACTCTAGCTGTCCATCTGTCATCCTTCAGTCTTATTATGTGACTGATCCATCTTCTTTTCCTATAATGCAATTCCTTGATGATGCTTTTTACTTCTGTATTTCCAGTTCTCCAGAGTTTCTCTTTTTGTTCTATGTGATAGCTTACTCACACTCACTAGGCGCCTCTCCATTGCCTTTTTTTGATAATCATTTTTAAATCTACAAAGTCTTACTGCCATATAGTAACACCGGTAGAATAGTAGTACTGAAAAGATGGCTTTTTGCTTTTTTGGAAACTTGAATTTAGTAAAGGAGTTTTATAATTTCTTGAAAGAAATCAAGCCTTATTATCCTACTCCTGTACAATTCTGGACCCAACTCATAGTTGCTATTTGTCCTTCATTCTCTGAAGAGGAGGAATGACATCAGGCAGGTAATATCTTGACTTGCAAGTGAATTGATTTAAGTGAGGCAGGGCTGTGCAAAGTCATCAGCTTCACTCTCTCTTCCAGAGTCATTAGGAGTTCAGTGGCAAGGTGTAGATCATGGCAATGGCAATGCCCCTGAAAGCAGTGGGAAATCTTGGGCTTTTTAAGCTAAGATCTTCTCCAGATCTCAGTTTGTGCAAGATAACATCCATTCAGTGATTAAAGGATAGGTAAGAATTGAGATAAAAATGGCCTAGCTTGCCTTTTCAAAAGAATCAGCATGGGAGGGGAAGCCCCTCAGAGCTTCTGGTCAGAATGGAAACAGTTGTTAAATACACTCGGAGCCATCAAAACTCAAACAATGAGAAAGAGAAGCTTGGGCTTGGACCTGTTGTTGGCCAGTCAGTGAAAGCCAAAGTGATTTGGGTTTAAAAGCATAGTCAAGTGCCTGTATTTGAATCCCAATGGGTTTTATCAAAGCCTGATTTTTCAAATCTGTATTTCCGGAAATCATAAATGAAAACTACATGAGATAAAAGAATTAATTCTTTCAGGTTGTTTGTTTTTGTTTTTTGTTTTTTGTTTTTTTTTTGGAAAAAAAAGATAGAATAAATAAGTAGGGAAGAAAAGAAATGTAGACCCCAAATCTCAAGATATCTTGCAAGGTATAGGCAATCAAAATCTTTATTCCTTTGGATAGAATAACCACATGTTAAGGGTATGAGAAAAGGAAAAGAAGAGGAGGAAGAGGAGAAGGAAAGAAGGAAATAGCAGCATTGCCCAACAGGATGGTTTTTGTTCATCATCTTTGAAGAGGACCAAAATGAAATCACCATTGCAAGTGAAATTTCAGTGTGTCTCACTGTGGCTGATCAGACCAATATGAGCTCAGAATGCTCTACCACAGGTTGGACACATATAGTCCATGTGAATATTTGGGGTGAATATCCCAAATTTGCACATCCTACATTTACTTTGTGCTATCCCAATTCTGCTTTGCTCAAAGAGCACAGCACCTTTTCTTATGTGGGCATGCCATGCTGAGCGGTCCTGTGCCAGTGTCTCCCATGTTGCACAATCAAATCCAAGTTCTTGAGAGAGACCTTGAGAGTGTCCTTGTATCGTTTCTTCTGGCCACCATGTGATCGCCTGCCCCACGCGAGTTCTCCATAAAATAGTCATTTTGGTAAGAGTACATTTGGCATTCGAACAATGTGGCCAGCCTATCGGAGCTGCACTCTCTGAAGCATACTTTGAATACTTGGCAGTTCAGCTTGAGCAAAGACTTCAGGATTTCATTTCCTGGCATGGCACTTGTAGATTGTCCATGTTTCACAGGCATACAACAATGAGGTCAGTAGAACAGCTCTGTAGCCCTTCAATTTGGTAGTCAGTCTAATACCTCTTCTCTCCCAAACTTCTCCAGAACCTCCCAAACACTGAGCTAGCTCTGACAATGTGTACATCAACCTCATTGTCAATGTGTACATCCCTGGAAGGTACACTACCAAGGTAAGTGAACTTATCCACAGAAGTCAAAATTTCTCCATTTGTTGTAATTGATGGTTCCACGTATGGGTGGTGTGGTGGTGGCTCATGGAGAACCTGTGTTTTTTTGGTGTTAACTATTAGGCCAAAATTAGCACAGAATTGATCCATACTTTTTGTATCTCAGCTTCAGAGGCTGCATTGAGTGCACAATCATCTGCAAACAGAAAATCATGCACCAATACTCCCTCTACTTTGCCTTTTCAAATTGAAGAACTTACCATCACTATAGTAGTTGACCATGATGAGTTCATCCTCATTGAAAGCGTTTGTCAACATGGATGAAAACATCATGCTAAAAAGCATGGGAGCAAACACATAGCCCTGTTTCACTACATTGGTGACTGGGAAGGCATAAGAGCTTTGTCCATTATCCAGAACCCTGGGCAATCATGCCATCATGAAATTGACGTACAATGTTGATGAACTTCTCCAGGCAACCAAATTTGGACATGATTTTCCATAAGCCCTTATGCCTAACAGTGTCAAAGACCTTGGTCAGATCTACAAATATTGTGTACACACTTCTGTTCTGCTCCTGGCATTTCTCCTGGAATTGTCAGGCAGCAAACACCATATCAACTCTGGAGGAGAGAGAGAGACTGACGACTTTGTGCAACTCTGCCTCACTTAAATCCAACTTACCCACAAATCAAAAAACATCACCTATACCATTTCACTATTATACCTCAAAGTCCTGTGGCTATAAGTAAGTGAGCAGCAGGTGAGGATACACTGGGAGCTGTAGTCACAACCGTGCACATAGGTAGCCCAGGCCATAGGGTCGTTTCTCACTGGAAGCAGCAGTGGGACTCAGCAGCCCCCTGGGTGTCTCAGCAACCTTTTAAGAATGGCACTCCTCACCTCCTGGTGTGAGGAAGGGGGCTAGAAAAGGTGCCCTACCCCAACCCTGGTCTAATTACTGTGGCAAGCAAGGAATCCCACTATGTGGTCAAAACACAAAAAAAAATGTTAGAAAACATCTGCAAAGATGATTCTGCTCACCATTGGCACATGAAATGTGCGCAGACTAATAGACAACACAAAATGCAGTAGACCTGAAAGAAGAACTGCTCTTGTTGCAAGAGAACTCAACAGGTATTGCATCCAAATAGCAGCCCTGAGTGAAATAAGGTTGGCAAATGAAGGCCAGCTTACTGAGGTTGGAGCTGGATACACCTTTTTCTGGAGTGGGCACAGTGAAGGGGAGTGTCGTGAAGCTGGCATGGGTTTTGCAATCAAAACCAATCTAATCAGCAAGCTGGCATGCCAGTCAAAAGGAGTGAATGACAGGCTCATGACAATGCGATTGCCACTCGCAGGAAAATGTCATGCCACCATCATCAGTGCCTAGCTCCCACCATGACAAACCCTGAAGAAGTCAAAGAAAAATTTTATGAAGAGAACCTTATAATCAATGTGCCAAAAGAAGACAAGCGTATAATTCTGGGTGACTTTAATGCTAGAGTAGGCTCAGACTACCAGATTTGGCAGGGAGTCCTTGGGAGGAATGGAGTTGGAAATAGCAACAGCAATGGTCATTTACTGCTGAAGACTTGTGTATCACCTGACCTTCTCATCACCAGCACTGTCTTCTGTTTACCTAAATGCAATAAAACTTCATGGATGCACCCTCGCAGCAAACATTGGCATCTATTAGATTATGTGATTGTAAGGAGAAGAGACAGGCAAGATGTGAGAGTGACAAAGGCAATGAGTGGTGCAGAGTGCTGGACTGATCATAGACTTATCCTTTGCAAACTAAATATTTGCATTCATCAAAAGCATGGAACCCAAGGCAAAATGACTACCAGAAGAATTAATGTCAACAAATTAGAGCTCTTTTCTGAGCATGAACAGTTTGCTGCTGACTTGGAGGAAAAGTTGAGCCAACATACAGTTGGCAACAGTGGAGCAGAAAAGGAGTGGGCAGCATTCAGAGATTTGGTGTACAGCACTGTATTTTCTCATCTGGGTCAGAACACTCACAAACACCATGACTGGTTTGATAAAAATGATGGGGAAATTCAGACACTGCTAAATGAAAAAACGAGAACTCTACAGAATTTACCTGCAGGATAGTTCATCCACCTTTAAGAAGGCAGCATTTAATTCCATCAAAAGCAAAGTACAAGCAAAGCTTAGAGAGATGCAGAATTCCTAGATCAATAAGAAGGTAGATGAAATTCAGTTTTATGCTGATAGTAACAATCCAAAGCGCATATATGATTCCCTGAAAGCTATTTATGGACCAAAAACCTATGGTGCATCACAACTACTCAGTGCTGATGGAGCCACATTGATTAGTGATAAGGACATGATCCTTGAGAGATGAGCTGAACACTTTCATAGTGTTCTCAACAAACCATCATCAATCAATGCTGAGGCCATTGACTATTTACCTCAAGTTGAAGTCAATCTCTCCTTAGCTGAACTTCCAACTGAAGAAGAGGTTTTGAGGGCCATTAGGCTCCTTTCATGTGGCAAAGCACCTGGTACTGATTCTATTCCAGCTGAGATTTACAAGGTAGGGGGACCATTGCTCATACAAAAGCTGACTGAAATTTTCCAGGTTATATGGCAAGAGGCGGTTATCCTCCAGGAGTTCAAGGATGCCTCCATAGTCCATCTCTATAAGGGTAAAGGGAATAGGTTGTCCTGCGACAATCACAAGCGGATCTCTCTCTTAGTCATTGCTGGCAAAATTCTTGCTGGAGTCCTCCTTAATAGGCTAATCCTTCATCTGGAAGATGGTCACATACCTGAGAGCCACTGTGGCTTCAGAAGGGGCCAAGGAACAGCCCAACAGGAACTGACCAGTTGGGTCCACAGTGGGACAGCTACTACTATTCATAGATTACTGTTCCTCTTTCTCCAGAAGAGGACCAAGTACTTCAGTATTTGGGAATTCAATGTACTCAGCACAGTATCATCCACAAAGAGGACCATCTAGAAGCCCTCTCTTTCCATAGGCAATCCCTAGTAGACTAAATTTGGTGCTACAAAGGAGAACACCTTTGGCAAACATGCATGTTGCTGTTTTATGCTTCACCTGATATTTATTATCATAGTCTTAGAACAGGGGTATTTTTGTTGTTATATCTTCCAAAGAATCTTGAATACTTTTGATGTATAATGGGAAACGCTTTGTTGCAAAAGAGTTTGCCAGGTAACATTTTGTTTAATCAAGTCAAATGCCTTTTCATAATCAACAAACAATAAACCCAAATGTGATCTTTTATTCTCTACATCTTTCAATTAAATATAACATAGAAAAGTGGTTCTCTGTTAAAAAATCATTTGCAAAAATCTAAGCTCATCAAGGATGCTCTAGATATATACGTGTACGTGAATATATACCATAAAATTATATAGGAAAGAAGTCATATAAGGCAGT
Source organism: Notamacropus eugenii (assembly GCF_028372415.1). Classification (NCBI taxonomy): domain Eukaryota; kingdom Metazoa; phylum Chordata; class Mammalia; order Diprotodontia; family Macropodidae; genus Notamacropus; species Notamacropus eugenii. Next base: position 581,599,096 of record NC_092872.1, read on the forward strand.
AATTAATGTTCTCTTAGTTATTTTTTTTTAACATTAAAAAAAGTTCTGAGAGTTTTACCAGGTAGATACGCCAATGTTACAATTGAGGAAATTGAGCCCCTTTGCACCTAAATGACTTGCCCAAAGTAATACCGCTAGTGTGTTGCAAGTGCTTTCTCTCATTGAGCAAAGGAAATGTTGGCAAAATTCTATGACTTTATTTGGAAAAATAGGGATTAAAGTTTGTTCCCTAGAAAGGATTGTGTTGCCAGTGGAATGAAAATGTGTACCATTTGGTCCTATAAGATACAGCAACTACAGAAAGTAGAATGCAGTGTTTTGCTATTACTGATGGAGAGATCACCAAGTGATGGATGCAAAATGCAAAGAGAAGAGAAGAATATGACCCTAATCCATAGTATATGATAGAACACTGAGTTCCCCCACCAACGCCCCTCCCCAACCAATGCCTATCATATAATAAGCTCACATGCATGTTTCCTTCCTTCCTTCTCACCCTATTCCCAATTTCTAAGGTCTCTGCTTTTACAAAGTAATATTAACACCTTACTGTAGTCTGGAGTCCTTAGTCTAATATTAATGAGGAACCACTGGCAGTCTTTCTTTAACCATCTATTCCAAAGCACTGCCCTGAAATGAAAACTTTTAAAATAATTCCTATGGAAAGCCTAACCAATTTCTAAAGGGAAAGACTTGATCGTTCCAGGAAGACCTCTTTCCTGAAGTGTTTCTGGTAAGAATCTGACTAGGTGAAGGAAGAAGTCTTTGGTTAATTTAATTAATATATGTACTTATTAATATCACCTTTGACCAGGCTGAAAGGGTTATCGCTGGAGGGAGCAGTTATGGAGAGCTTAATGGTTTTGGGAAAATGATTCCCCAGGGTGTGGCAAAAGTTAAGGAGACTATTGTTCTATTTGATAAATGAGAGACTGTTACTTAAACTCTGAACCTTGAAATAATCTTTAATCTGGAATTTTTTCTTTGTTTCTGAAGATGATAAAATATATGAAAACCTTGCCTGAGGAGGGGAAAGTGTCCTTTTTTCTTTTCTTTTCTTTTTTTTTTTTTAAAGTTTTAATTGCTACTTTCTGTTTCTTTTTTTAACATTTATTTTTAAATTTTCAGTTACAAATTCTATTTCTCCCCCAGCCCCCCCCCCCACTTATTTAGGAGACAAGTAATTATATCCTTTATATATTGAACGTCATGAAAAAATATTTCCATATTAGCTGTTACAAAACAAAGCAAGAAAAAAATAAAGTTTAAAAAAATACACTTCAATCTACATAAGTTCATCAGTTTTCTATCTGTCAGTGGATAGCATTTTTCATCATGGGTCTTTTAGAAATGTTGTAGATCATTCTATTGATAAGAGTAGCTAAGTATTTCTTAGTTGATTATCATTATAATATTGCTGTTTTTATATACAATTTTTTCCTGGTTCTGCTTACTACACTTTCTAGTAGTTTATATAAGTCTTCCCGCATTTTTCTGAAATATCACCATCATCATGTCTTAAAACACAATAATATTCTTTCATGATCATATAACATTACGTGTTCAGTCATTCTGCAATTGAAGGGCATCCAGGAGGGAGACAGTAAAGGTAACTCAGCTATTTAAATCTTTGAATCTCCCTTGAAACAGCAATACTTATAAATATTACTACATGTACACACGTGTGTGTGTGTGTGTGTGTGTATATACATATATATTTATTCAATAAACATTTACTAAGGGCTTCCTCTGTGCCTGGTACTGTGATAAGCACTTGAAGAGACAAATAAAAGCAAAGCATGCTTCCTGCTCTTAAGGAACTTACTTTCTAATATACTATATACATGCAGCAAATGGAATCTCAAAGGGAAGGCAATAGTAGTGAAGGAGAACTCTAAAAGATCTCTTGTAAAAGGTAGGCTTGGAGCAGTTTTATAAGAGGTCAAGGAAATCAGGAGGCAGAAGTTTTATATATTTATACACACACAAAGCTATGTATATGTATGTATGTATGTATATGCTTACAGTATATATATAGGTATATAGATACATAAATGTACATGCATATTAATAAAATGCCTTCTGATAGAATAGAAACCTAAAACACAAAGTACTAAAGTTTTTCATCCATACAAAGTTGCCAGATATTTGGAATTATATACTGAGGGGAGAAATTAGTAGGAAGTTTCTTAGTAATCAGTGGTCAACACTTAGTCAAGATGACAGAAATAGCTAAAAAAGGGCGTTTCCTGTTTAGGAAATTTCTGCCCCTCCATGGAAAGAGCCACTTCAAGTGTGGAAAACATATGTCAAACCTCTCTTTTGGCACTCCAAGTGAAAGCACTGAGGCTTCTTGAGTATCCGATGTGATAGAAAAACAACTGCATGTGTCTTGATGGGGTTAGAATCTCAGAAAATCAGAGCAGATGTTGAGCCAAAGACAGACTCTGCATCAACACTGAAATCTTGAGGTTAAGGCAGCTTGGGGGTACAGTGGCTAGAGTGCTAGACTGAGTGAGCATCAGGAAGACCTGATTTTGAATCCAGCTTCAGATGCTCATTAGATATGTGATCCTGGGCAAGTTGATTAACCTCTCTGAACCTCAGTTTTCTATCTGTAAAATAGAGATAATAATAGCACCTACCTCATATGATTGTTTTGAGAATCAAATGGCATCAGCAAGAACTGCATTCAATAATCCTGCCTATAAATTCAGCAGAGAATAAAGTATAAGAAGACTAGAGGATTGGGAGTGGGGCTAGGTTATAAAAAGCTTTGAATGCTAAATCAGATTTTATATCTGATCATGAAAGCCATAGGGAGTCACTGGAGTTTATTGAAGAGGGGGATAAAAGCAGGGAGAGGTGACTTGGTCCAATCTGAGTTTTAGGAAAATTACTTTGATGGCTGAATGGAGGATGGATTGGAGTGGGGAGAGACTTAAAGCAAGCTGACACAGCAGGCTATAGCTGGAATCAATGTATGAGGTAATGAGAAGCCTGTCTCAGGATGGTAGCAGTGTCAGAGGAAAGAAGGGGGAGTATCCTAGAGATGTTGTAGAGGTGAAGTCAACAAGCCTTGGCAGCACATTGGATATGAGGGATAAGAGATAGTGAGGAGTCAAGGATGACACCTACTTTGTAAGCCTGAGGGACTGGGAGAGTGGTATTGCCTTCTACAGTAATAGGGAAGGTGAAGGTGGGAGGGAAGGGGGAAGGTTTAGTTAGAAAGATGAGTTCTGTCTTGAACACGTTGAGTTAAGATGTCTGAAAGGCAGTTGGAGATGTGAGATTGGAGATCAGCAGAGACAACAGAACAGGAAAAGTAGATTTGAAAATTTTCAGCATAGAGATGGTAATTAAATCCACTGGAGCTGATGTGATCACTATATGAAGTAACATAGAGGGAGAGGAAAAGAGGGTCCAAAATGAAATCCAAAATTGTTGTCCTCAAAGAACCACATTCACTTGGGGAGGAGACAATATATGTATCTATATGTATATCTCTATCATCTATAGCTACATCTACATCCATATATCCATATCTTTGTATCCTTTCCATTTCCATCTCTATAAATCTATACTTCATCCTCTGAGTCCAAAGCAAAGGAGGATGATTTTGCAGTATTTTGAGGTATGGAGGGATTGATATGAAGTCTAATCATTTAAGCAGAGATAAGGTCATTTCTCGTAAGAGAGATGGAAGTAAAGATGGAGTTAGGGGCTTGAGGAAAGAGAAAGTATGGAACAACATTTTCAGGATATGTGATATGAAGGCAACAGGAAAACATTAATTATTATTATTATAAGTAGCTAGCATTTATGTAGACCAATAATTGACAAATGCTTTTATATATTATCTCATTTGATTCTCACAATAATTCTGTGAGGTTGGTGCTATAATTATCCCCATTTTACAGATGAGTGAACAGAAGTGAAGTGACTTGCTCAGGGTTATACAGCTAATAAATGTTTAAGATAGCATTCAATCTCAAATCTTCCTGGCTCCAAATCTAGTTTTCTATATACACTATGACATCTAACTGTCATGTAGAAGCAAAGTGAGAAATAAGATCTGAGGTGGGGGCTACTATCAGCTTTACATATGACTTTGGGAAAGCTATTCTTTCTCGGTTCCAGTTTCTTCATCATTAAAATAACAAGATTGAATTAAAAGGTCTCCTCTAGCTCTAATATTCCACAAGTCTGATATCTCTTTGGACTTAGATTCTGGGTAAAGAAGGGTTGAGTTTCTACTATATTAGTCATTGAAAAAGAGCAAGACCAGGGAAAGATGGTTTTGACTTTGTGTTCCAGAAATATATGTGTGTGTGCATGTGTATACACATACACATACTTTAATGAATTCTGAAAAATGCTTTATACATTAAATAGACTATCTACTGGATCTGAACTTAGAGGTCCAGTCATCTTCCTCTGACTCGGTTTCCTCATTTATAAAATGGGGATAATAATAGTACCTATTTGGTAGGATTGTGATAAGGCTCAAATGAGATATTTGGAAAGTGCTTAAAGTTCTATATAAATGCTAGCTAATATATTATATGCAGATTCCTCCTCTCTGTACACATGGAGAAACTCAAGTGAATAGTCAATTTCAGGGGGAAAAAGGGGCTTGAGAAAATGGGTGTCTACTGAAGGACACTAATTTAAGACAAGTTCGTCATGAAAGGCCTCTCGTCTTCATAGTGTGAAAAGCATTGAAGACTGCCTCATTCTCAAGCTGTGCTAAATTGAAACTGCCAATTAGATGAGCTAACACTGAGATCTTTCAAAAGCACTGAACTCACTCTTCGAAAAGCTACCTCTCTTCTTGTAGTCATAGCCTTCTTCCTGCCCTGAGCATGATGAAAGGAGTGAATATGCTTCCGCAGCTTATGGAAATCAAATTATAATTATGTATGATAAACTTAGCCTTGCCTCAGTTTTTCCCTTAAAATTTATTTCCCGTAAAGATAAATGTGTATGTAATTACTATAGAGGTCAGATAGGAAGTGAGGCTGACAGTGGGCAGTGGGGAAAAGGAAGGAATTTCCTCTATCTTCTGTACATCAACACATACAGGAATGAAATCACCAGTTAACTATAGCAGCTAATATCCATGGGATGAGGAAGTTACCACTTAATCCATTCAAAAGTCTTTTAAAATCACAGAGCTTTAAAACTGTATGACACTTTAGAAATCATGTACTCCAATACAGTCATTTTTTATAGATCAAGAAAGTGAGACCCAAACAGATGAAGTGTCTTGCCCAAGGTTACATATCCAATTAGTAGCAAAACTGGGACTTTGAGTAAAAGTCTTTGTCTCTCAGTTCAGAGTCCTTTCCATTGCTCATAAGCACCAGCTTGAACAGGCCATCTCTGCTAGGCAAAATATCGATCTATTTTAGCAGACATGTTGTTGATTGTTAATCACACATACATAAAAATAATACAGATCATTAGAAAGTTGGCTATGTATGCAAATTAATCATTTGATGCATATATTATCCAACACACACAAAAAAAGAAAGAAAATCATGTGAGACGTCAAATTAGGGAGAAATAATTCATGATCTTTTCCTCATTAGGAATGGTTTCCCAAGGGGAAGATTTCTAGACTTTTTGAATAAAGGAAGGGAGAAGATGAGGTAAATTGGCATGTTAGAATTCTTAGGAACTCCTTGAGACTAGAGGGCAAAGCCTTGTGCTATATCTGTCATAGCATTTTACAGTAATTGGCTTCACCCAAATGTGAAGAAAGCCTTTCAAAGACCAGTAGGGTCAGGACAGCTAGATGGCACAGTGGATAGAGCACCCCTGGAGTCAGGAAGACCTGAGTCCAAATCTAAACTCAGACACTTGAGGCTTATTATCTATGTGACCCTGGGCAAGTCACTTAAGCCTGATTGTCTCATAAAGCAAAAAACAAACAAACAAACCAGTAGGGTCTGGTTTCAAATAGGTAGAATAAAGAAATCCCTGTTCACATGGAAATTAGCTTTGCTTTCCTATTTGACTTTTCATACTCATCTAAGTCAAGTTTTCAAAGCCTATTATATTTTGGGGGCTCTCAAATATGTCCTTGGGCTGATGCGGTAATTTCAGAATAGCCTTACTGAAAATGCAAGCAGAATGTATCTGAAAGACTTTGTCATCACAATCTTGACTTTCCTGTTAAATTGTCCCCTTATCCACCAATGAGGGTACAGAGTATAGGCAGAGTACATGTATGAGATGCCAGAAGAAGACATAAACATAGAAACTTGTTCTCCACTTGCTGACTTTCTGAGGGTTGGTTCACCGAAGAAAGAGAAAACATGTTCCCTGTAAGGAAAACTCCCTTGGAGACCCAGACAATACAGCCACACCCTAAACCCCAGATGTTTATTTGAGTCAGATCCATCCATTTTGATGGCCAACTATGGCTAAAGGCAATAGGATTTCCCATCAGCTTTGGTTTTCCTTGTTAATATACCAGGTAAATACCTCTTCTGTGTGTAAATGTCAATAAAGGTGGCACAATAGCTAGCTAGATCGTTGAGCTACTCTTAGCTCACCTGTTTTCCCTAGCTAGTAACCTGAAGGTCTTGCACATACCTTTTATTAAGTCTCTTTTTATTTATTTTACTTGTCACAAATATAGATAACCTAGAGATATCTATGGCTCCTGGAAAGTCAAAAGAGGTGAATGCAAGGTTAGTTCAGAATAACCAAAAGTCTAGAACAGGAATCTTTGGAGAAGTGAGAGACCAGAGCAGGACCCAAGATTGCTGATGTATTTTAGGAACAGAAAGGCCAAAGGACTTAAATTTGAAACTGAGAGAAAAGTGAAGTCATCTACTTCTAAAAAGAAATCAGAATCTCACCAGAATCAGAAAATCACAGAATCTAAAGGTAGGAAAGGATGTCAAAGGTCATCTAGTCCAACCCATATGAGAAAGTCTTTTCAGCAATATATCTATGATATCCTATATAACATATGTCTGGTCTTTGCTTAAAGAACTCCATTGAAGAGAAATTCACTGCATCCTGACAAAGCACATTTTACTTTTGTGTAACTAATGATTATGACGCTTTCTTTAGATCAGTCTTAAACCAGCCTCTTTGGAACTTATCCCTATTGCTCCGAGTTCTTTCCTATTGGGCCAAGAAGAGCAATATTATCCCTCTTCCATGTGATAATTCCCCTATATTAGTGATGGCAAAACAAAGCTCCCTTAGGCTAGGAACCCCAGTTGCTTGGTAGCCTCTACTGCAGGTATAGTAGAGGCAAAGAATAGGAATGAAGAAAAGTGAGTCATAAACTATGCCAGCCAATTCTATGTGTGATTGGACTGTAGTTAGAGAAAACTGGGCTTAGAAAAGCTCTTTTTGGTTTTTACATTTTATTCTCCTACAAGAAGAATGATTTTCAAGCAACACTGAAAGAAGCCAGACAGTGCAAGAGAACATGAGCTAATAAATATCAGGCCTGCTTCCCTGATTATCCCAATAAATACCAGGGCTATCTATTGCTATGGTCCTCAAGTATTTTGAAATTTCTCCCCTTGGGTTGATAGTTTGTCAACCTAGTCTATTTTACTATAGTTCCTAGCAATTAAAAAGAAAAAAACAACTCATTTTCATCACAGCTAGCATTCATATAGTGCTTATTATTATTACCTTTTCAATGATTATCTCTTACTCCTCACAACAACCGTGGGAGATAGGTGCTATTATTACCCCTATTTTACAGATGAAGAAACTGAGGCGAACAGATGTTAAGTGACTGGTCCATTTAGCTAGTAACTGAGGACAGATTAGAATTCAGGACTTCCTGACTTCAGACACAATGCTCCACTGAGTCACCTATCTACCGCAAAAAACAAACAAGCAAACAAAACCTGAAAGCAGTCATGTACTCATTTCAGGAGCTATAGAGAAGAGAAAAATGGGAACTTTTATCCTACTCTGTATTAAACCTAGAAGTATTCATGTGAGAAAAAGAAGATGGGAAAATAAAAAATAACAGTGGGTCAAGGGAGCAGGAGAAATAGTCAGAGGTTCTAGAAAAAAAAGTGGAGAAATCCAAAGAGGGAAGACTGTAAATTAACAAAGTCTGAAGCAATGGCTTCTTCCACTATTATTCAGATGGTTAATACCCTTTTTGCTGTGTGTTGTTTTTTCTGTTAATTTTGAATTATCCTTAATATTTTTCTATACCTAAGCAAGGTTGATAGCAACATTCAGAAATGAGTATTGCCATCTATAAATGGACAAGTTTCTACGTAAGGACAGTAAAATCCCCATGGCTATGAATAAAAAGGAAATTGAAAAGGTTATATTGTATTCCATCTCCACATTCACTCTCCCCACCAAAAAAATTGATTGGGAATTTTGAAAAAGTTTCTGTGGCACATAATTAATTCCCTACATGAAAGGTGAACCTGAGGTTGGAGATTATTGAGATTCCCTTCCCTCACTGTAAAAGAAATGGTTCTAATCTGCACAAGTTGTAGATGTGATGAATTTTCTCATTGTATTCTCTACAGTTTTTGCATTCCTGAAATTAAGCTTCAGTCTTTCTGTCCAGTTATAAAAATTTAGCTTGTATATGATAATAGGAGAAGAAAGAGTCCACTACATTTTAAAAAATCATTCAACAGTCAACAAGCATTTATTAAGGTCTTACTGCGTTTTAGGTGATATATTGAGTTGTAAAGACAGCAAAGAAGGCAAAAATACTGTCCTTTCACATTTTAAAGAGGAAAAAGGAAAATAATTATGTATATTCAGGGCAGCTAGGTGGCACAGTGGATGGAGTGCCAGGCCTGTAGTCAAGAAGACTCATCTTCCTGAGTTCAAAGCTGGTCTCTGACACTGACTAGCTGTGTGACCCTGGCAAGTCTTGTTGTCTCAGTTTCCTCATGTGCAAAAATGAACTGGAAAAGAAAATAGAAAACCACTCCAGTATCTTTGACAAGAAAACCCCAAATGGGATCATGTAAAGTTGGATATGACTAAACAACAAAAATTTATATACAATATATATTTTGCAGACTAGGATATCATACCTGGGCAAGATGACCCTAAATTATCAAATTATCCACATTTTACACCTGAGCACCTTGAGATAAAATAGTGTGCAAGATATGATAGGCTACGTGCAAATCATCATCCAATGCCCTTTCCCAAATGTGCTCTTTTCCAAATATGTGCTTTCCAAAATCATATCCCCATGCCTTGTTCCTCAGATCTATTCGTTGTTCTTCCTTCTATCTAGTTGGTGGATTTGCCAATGAACCCACATATTCTCTCCAGTAATTATAATAATAATAATAATAATAATAACAACCTCCTCCCCCAAAAAATGCACCCTGCCCACTTCTTCAGGCTTACAGACGGCTATATACCCAAACTACTTCATATATTGATCCACGAGACACCAGGGGTACTTGGTTGCTACATGACTCCCAAATCTGTAAGCCTAATAAAAGTATTGCTTGTTCTGGTCTCAGTAGCTTTGGTGTCTGTTCTTCTGCAAGCCCTCTGACACTTTACCACCTGTCATATACACGGGGTAAATAGAACATAACTTCAGAGAAAAAAAAAAGAAAGAAACTAACATCTTAGACAATTTGAAAAGGCTTGCAAAAGGTAGGATTTGAGCTGAATCTTGAAGAAAAAAAGAGGAGGTAGAGGTGAGGTGGAACAACTTTTAAAAAATGGAGGACAGCCGGTTAAAACGCAAGAAATCAGGAAAATAAATGTACTTGGAAAAAATTTTAAGAGTACAGTAGAACATTGATCAGTCTCAGAGAATCTAATGCCTAGGGGAAATGTAGCATTAAGATTGGATTTTTTTTCCAATAAAGAAACTGGTAGAGGAAAAAGTCTAGAGTCAGAATGACCAATTAATCCTCATCTTCTTCTGCTTTACATGGAAGCCCATTTGGAAATTCAAGAAATTGCTTAATGACTGGGTGTCTGTATCATTTAGACTGTAGGTCTTGATCTAACCAGCCTGAAATTACAGGGTGGTAAGTCAGCTTCCAGCTGGGAGGACGAGAGAATCTTTGCTTGGATTTTTTAAAAGACCCACAACTGCCACACGTTGTTTCCTGATAGAAAGCTTTGCCCTCACAGAATCCAGGGGACTTCTCAAACTTTGAAGCTTATAGGTAGAAGCCAAACAAACAAAAAGGAAATTTTTGCTGATGTGATATCTAAGCTATAACTGAATGCTTTCCTTTTTAGACAGATGCAGATTATTTGAAGTACACCCAAGTTTTCATATTTTTCAAGTCTGAAAAATTGTTCTGAAAATTTAAGAAAAATGAAGCTAAATAATTAAGAATCTAGGAAAGAATTTAGAGATCATTTTATCCAACCCTTTCATTTTAAGTGGGAGTGAATTGTGGCCCAGAGAGGTCAGTGTCTTGCCCACGGTCAAATAATTAGTAAGTGCTGAAATTTGTTTGCTTAGTCAGGCATTAGTTAAGATATGCAGAGTACATAGAACTTACCATATGTTCTCTGGCAGCAGCCAAGGGAGTGTGAGACCTCAAAGATCTGCATTCGTGGACTCTCTGCTTTTCTAGGCAAATGCAAGAAAAACAACAATCATGACATCTAATCCTCATCTGACTCTCTTCAGATCCAAAGCATCAACCCCTTTTCTCAGCCATTCTCAGAGAGAAAAGAAGCTGAGCATAAGCCTTGTTATAAAATGGAAACAAATATAACAGTGTGACATAGTCAAGGTTGTCAGAGGGGCAAGATTCTCCAGTGCAGTCATAATCAGGTTAAAATGTAACTGGAAAAGGTTTAACAAAAATAGATACAAGTGCAATGCAACATAGATAATATTAATTTGTGGTTTTCTAAGTCAGTGTGCCCCCCACTGAAATCAGTACCTTTTTGAGTTTGATTTGACACAACAGTTGAACTGGAAAGATCCCCTAGACAGGGATTAAGATGACCTGGGTCCAGGGATATTCTGGCAAATGTTTTAACAAATTGCTCTTGAAACACTTTTAAGTTTAATCTGTGTTATTAGCATTTTCCCTATCACTTTCTTAAATCAACAAAACAATATACAAAGTCCAGATTTCTAGCTTGTACTAGATACCTGAATTGTAAATGCTTTACTGAAAATTTAAGCTTGTTTGAGCTTATCCAGTATACCCCTTATCCAGCATGCTTCTGTCTGGGTCCTGGTGTTGGTTCTGCATTTACCTCATTCTGTAATCTTAGACAAGGAGTATAGATCCATTGTTTCATTAGACTAGGAAAAAGCATAGAGATCACCTCGCTAGCAGCCCTCTCATTTTCCAAGTGAGGAAATTAAATACTAGAGTGGTCAAGTGAATTCCACTAAGTTTACACAGATAACAGCAGTCAAAAGATGCTTGACCTTTCCAGGTTCTCACATCTGTAAAATGAGAGGACTACACTAGAACAAGGGTGTCAAATTCTAGAAATAGAGACCACTAAACCATACATAAAGATCCCTATAGGTTGCATATTGATTCTGAAAACAAGGTATTAATATCTCTATGTTTCACTATATTTTATTTCATTTTCTTAGATATTTATTTAATATTTAGTGTATTGAATATTTAAATATTATATTTAACCTTTAGTATATCAAATATTTAAATATTATATTTAATATTTTAATATTTGTTATATTAAATATTTATTTTGGTAAATATAATTTGGTTCAGGTAGCATGGGCCAGGGGGGCAGAGGGAAGGGTTGGCCAGATGTCTACAAAGGGCACATTTTCTACTCCAATGCATGAGATGATCTCTGAGGTCTCCTTCAACTCTGAAATTCTAAGAATTTATCTACAAAACAATTGTTTAATATTAGAAAGTTTATCGGTGGCAAGGCATGAAATGAAACCTGTTTAATTAATTTGCCTCTGCCATCAGCTGTTTGAAAATAGATTATAATTGGGATTACTTTCACAGATAGATTTAGGGAGTACAGTAAAAATTCATGTGGAAAAAGTACACAGAAGTCAGCTCAGACTTTTGTGTGATTTTTCCCAGATGACATTTTCGTCACTAGTTATGACCACCACCCAGCTAGTTTCTATCCTGACAGTGAAGTTTGACACTACCGCAAGGTTGATTGCTTTCTGGGCTGCTCAGGAACCAGTGATCAAGGAAAAAAATATATAAGTAAAACCCTTTTTAACAAGTTAAGACTAACCTATAGAAACAAATAGTGCAGTTGGCCCAGCCCAAATATGGAGAAATATTTATGCATATTCAAAATCATTAAAATTATTGGCTCTGACTTCAGATGAATTTCAAAAATATACCCCCAAGAACTAGCTCTGCTGTCTTTCAAGCCCTTCCAAGCAGTCAAAGCAAAGGTCTCTTAGAATGAATGCCTCACATTCATGATTTAATGGATTTTACTGTATTATCTAGGAGACAGTGTTATATACTTCATAGGGTACTGGACTTGAAGGTTTTAATCTTGCCTCATTCATAAACCAGCTATGTGACCCTAGGCAAGTCATTTAACCTCTCTTAGCTTTAGTTTCTTCATCTGTAAAATAGGATAATGGCAATTACCTCCCAGAATTGTTTTAAGGACCAAATAAGATAATATTGGTGGTGTTTTGTGAACTTTAAAGTGCTAGATTTAGTTGTTGTTATTATCTATTCTGTTTATCTGAATGCAGGTAACTTGATGTTTACATTCCTTAGAGACTTGTGTCTAAGCATGTGGAGATGATTAGTGGCTTTTAATGTTTGGAGAGGATTATTTGATATACTTTCAAATAACTTGTTCCTTCCACATTTATTAAGCATCAACAATTTTCAGTGCACATAGGGAAAACACAAGGATAAATGAGCACCGATTTCTGCCCTTAAGATGATTCTAATTTAGTCAGAATGAAAACTGACTATTGGTGCCAAATTATTTGGCTCAAGCAACTCATGGAAAAGAGGCTCTTACATACAAAATTGCTCTTAGCCCTGTGAATGTGTTTGGAGGAAGGGAGAGAAGGAAAAAAAGGACTTCTGCTTCTCTTGTGATTGTGATAATCTTAAGAATAATAGTTTTTGAGTCATCAGTGAAATTTTAATACTCTTGCTATGAGATATTTGTTTAGCAGGAAAGATAAAATAGCACAAATATTGTCATATTTTCAATAAATTAAGTCAGAAGATATGGGGCAGCTAAATGGTTGGATATTTCATGGGTTCTCTTTAGAGAGTTCAAGAATGGAGTTGGAAGGGTGGTTAGCACTGTACCTAGAAAATAATAGGTGCCTAATAAAGGTTTATTGATTGATTAAGTGTGTAAATAAAGGGTAAAAGAAAAATAGTTTTGTGTGATACTTAGGGAGGGTGGTTATCCTTTCTTGCAATGTGCTGCTTCATCTAGACACATTTCTCCTTTCCTAGTACTTTTTCACTTCTGAGATCCTTGGCACCTAGACTCTTCCATATCAGAAAATTAAATTTTTCATATAATCATGACAATCAAAATCCCATTACCTGTCCCAAGTCACAAGACTCTGAGGGGATTGTTCTACCTCTCTCTAAAATCTGTCATCCTCACCTGCTTTATTGCTGAAAATGTTGTTGGATATCTAGGTTGCCATATATGCAGGCAATCCTAGCACACTTAGTGGAGCCACAATGTCACCTGTACTCTCACATGGAAAGTTTCATCTCTTGGGCTTATTGTGAGAGGTGTTGCCCTGTTGGATGACACCTGAGTATTCTCTCTCACTGACTAAGAGGAGTGATGGAAGAGCTGAAACTGGACGTGAGAAGATCCTTCACAAGACTACTAATTATTATCATCTGTCCTCTTGTTATAGACCTGAGATCCTAACACCTAAAGGCTTGTAACAAATCTAGTTATAGTCTTTTCTTGATGCCCGTTTCTTCCTTCTCTGAAATCCCACCTCTGGGTATCCCCTTAAACCTCAAGCCTTCCCCTGTAGGAGTTAAATTGGACAAATAATGAAAACCTCTCCCTTTTAGCATCATTGGCTAGCCTAATAGTTTTGTAAAAATTTCCTAAGTCATAAAAGAAATTGCTACTGGTTCTATCCTAGAAACAGAAAGGTTGATCAGTGGAACAGAGAAGACATAAAATGCATAGTAGTAGATGATTATAGTAACTTTGTGTTTGACAAATGCAAAGATTCAGACTTTGAAGACAAGAATTCACTATTTGATAAACATTGTTGGGAAAACTGAAAACCAGTCTGACAAAAATTGGGTACAAACCAATATCTTACTCCATTTACCAAAATTAGGTCAAAATGGATGCATAACTTGGATAGATATAAAGGGAGATATCACAAGTAAATTAGAAGAGCATGGAACATATTACCTATCAGATTTATGGGTAAGAAAAGAATTAATGAAGAAACATGAGATAGGGAGGATTATGAGATATTAAATAAATAATTTTGATTATACTAATGTAAAAAAAGTTTTTTTTACAATAAAACTAATATAGAGAAGATTAGAAGGAAAGCAGAAAATGGAGTATGTGTGAAATTATATAGATAGCTTCTCAGATAAAGGTCTTATATTTCAAATATATAGAGAACTTTGTAAAATTTATAAAATTAACAGTCATTAGTCAATGGTCAAAAGACAAGAAAAGGCAGGGTTTTTGTGTTTGTTTTACTGAAGAAATCAAAGCTATAAATACAGTCATATGAAAATGCTCTAAATTATTATTGATTAGAGAAATGTAGATTAAAACAACTTTAATATATCATCTTGCACCTATCAAATTGGTTAAAATGATAGAAGCGGAAATGACAGATGTTGGAGGGAATATGGCAAAACTGGGATACTAGTACACTTGGTGGAACTATGAGCTGATCCAATCGTTTTGCATAGCAATCTGGAATTATGGCCAAAGTTTTATAAAATGATGTATATCCTTTGACCCAGCAATACTACTATTAGCTCTATTTCCAAAAGTGATCAAGGAAAAAGTAAAAGAATCTATTTGTTCTAAAATATTTATAGCAGCTTTCTTTGTAATGGAAAAGAACTGGAAATTGAAGAAATGCCCATCGGTTGGAGAATGGCTAAACACATTGTGGTATGTCATTATGATGCAATATTACTGTGTTATAAGAAGTGATGTTTTTTAGAAAAAAACATGGAAAGACTTGCATGAAATAATGCAGAGTGAAATGAGAAAAATGAAGAGAATGTTGCATACAATAACAGCAATATTGTTCAAAGAATAACCGTGAACAACTAAGTTACTGAGTATTATAAATACTCAGATCAACTACAAAGAAGATGCTATCCACCTCTAGAGAAAGAACTGACAAATAGAAGTGTAAACAGTATGGTTTTACACACATATATGTTTTATACATATGATATTATATGTATTAAAATTATATGTATTATACATAACATATATGTGTGTATCTGTGTCAAGTGGTGGCTTGTTTTAGTGTGGGGTGTGGAGGGAGCAAAGGAGGGAGATAGTTCAGGACTTAATATGTAACCGAAAAAAATTAAATTTAAAAAAGAAACTGCAATATATGGGACAGACATACTTAAATACTCAGTGACATCAATGTAAAGATGGACATGGGAAGACACTAAAAAATGTATTGAAAAATGTAGCTCAAGATCAAGAAACATAAGAGGCTCACAACTTAGACTGCACTAGACTATATATCATGAACTTTCTTCAAGGAGAGATTGGGAGGTTACTAAACATGGTGGAAATTGAATGATAATATTACAAAAATGAAATTAGCTGTTCCTTAACAGATAGGAAATGACTGGTTACAAATGTGGGAGTTATTTATGAATCAGCTATCAGTGTAAATCAGACCATTGGCATGCTAAGAAGGCTCCCAAAGAATGTGTGGGAGAGAGGAGGTATTAGATTTCATGCCAAATTGAAGGTCTACAGAGTCAATTTATTGACTTCATTGTTGTATGCCTTTGAAACCTGGATGGTCTAGCAGTGGCATATCAGAAAACTGAATCACTTCCATTTGCATTGTCTTAGGAAGATTGTGAAGATCACCTGGCAAGAAAAAGTAATGGACACTGAGGTCCTGTCTTAAGCTGAACTGCCAAGCATTCAAACTGTACTGCAGAGAGTACAACTCCAATTGGCTGGCCACATAGCTCAAAGGCCAAATGTATGTTTATCTAAAATACTATTTTATGGACAACTTGTACAAGTTAAGCACAAGCAATACAATACTCTCAAGGTCTCTCTGAAGAACACTGGAATCAGTTGTGAGACATGAAAGACACTGGCACAGGACAACCCAGCATGGGGTGCCTGAATCAAAGATGCTGCTGTGCTCTATGAGTAAAGCAGAATTGCAGTAGCACAAAGGAAACATGAGATGTACAAATAAATCTAGAGATATCTCCATCTTAAATGTTCAAATGTATTATTTGGTCCTGACTTATTGGATTGATCAGCCACAGTAAAACACATTGTACCTTGACCCCAACATCATGATGTCATTGGATCTCTTTGAGTATGAAGGAAGAATAACAACAGTAACGATATAAGCTGTTGATGTCCCAAAATGGTAAGTGGATAAAGGAGAAGACATGAACTAGACTATCTAGCCAGCCCCAGGTCCCTGACGTTGC
Source organism: Notamacropus eugenii (assembly GCF_028372415.1). NCBI lineage: Eukaryota > Metazoa > Chordata > Mammalia > Diprotodontia > Macropodidae > Notamacropus > Notamacropus eugenii. The sequence continues at coordinate 581,615,727 of NC_092872.1, forward strand.
TTCACTCTAGCTATCCTTTGGCCACGCCCCCACATAACAACATGTTCCCCTCTCCTCACTCAGCGTCTAATCTCTTGTTCTTGGATTAGTTATCAAATCAGTTCTACCGATAGCTTCTGAAAAGTATCTGTCCTATTGTTCCATAAAACATCCTACAAAATCTAGCCACTACTGTCTTTATTTGTATCTTCTATGCTTAGCACAATGCATTGTCCACAATAGACACTTAATACGTGTTTTATCATTCATTTGTCATTCATTTTGTCATCCAAATTGGAGGTCCAAAGGCATCTCAAATTCAACATTTAGAACACATTATCTTTTTCCTCAAACCTTCTTGTTTTCCTAACTTTTTATTACTGCTGAAGGCAGAACTATTGTCCTAGGCTCCTAGTTCACAATTTCAGGGTAATTCTTGACTCCTTAGTCACATTCACCACACTTAACCAATCTATTCTAAAACTGGTCATTTTCACCTTTACAATATCTCTTATACACATTCCCTTTTCTCTGTGCAATTGCAAAGGACCTTATCACCTTACAAGTGGACAATTACCATGCCCTCCTTGTTGGACTCCCTGCCTCAAGTGTGTCCTTGCTCCAGTCTCTTACAATAAGCTATTAAAGTGACTTCCCCAAATGAAGGTCTGACTATTTTCCCCCTCCCTACTCAAAAAACTCTGGAGAATCCCTACTACTTCCTGGATCAAACTTTAAATCATCTATTTGACATTTAAAACTTTTCATAATCCAGCCTCTTCCTGTCTTTCCCCTCCACACACTCTGTACAATTATTAGACTTGCCTATTTGCTACCTTCACACATTATGCCCCATCCATTAGCTATCCCTCATGCCTGGAATGCACTCCCTCCTCACTTCCAACTCCCATCTTTCCTGGCCTCCTTCAAGGCAATTTAAATCTTGCCTTCTGCAGAAAGCTTTGTTCATCCTCTGCCCTCCCCATCACTAATCCTTTCCCTCTGAAACTGCTTTCTGTTTACACCATATTATCTTATAGGCCTATTGTTATTTGCAAATTGTCTCTTCTTTAAAATCAAGGATTGTATTTTGGGTTTTGTATTCCCAGGATTTAGCATAGCACCTGTCATAAAGAAAGCACTTAAATGTTGATTGGATGGGGGAGCAATTATGATAGGATATGGACAACATAAATAGGAAGGTCATGTTCAGGTTGTAATCATCACCTTTGAGTTCTAGTGGGAATATCTAAATGGATGAATTTGCATTGAAGTATTGGAGAAGACAAAATATTCAACTATCTGAAGAAAGATTAGTCATCAGGTTGGCCTCCAGATGACTAATTTGTCCTGCACAGCAACTCTCAAAGATCATCTACTAAGGTTTAAAGGGATTGTGAGGCAGAGCAGTAAATGAAGGGCCCACCCTAACAAAATCACAGATTCTCGTTGTGCTAAAATATTAAAATATCTAAATAAAAGATAAATGAGAAAACATTAAGTGCATAAGAGTAGCACACTATAAGATCAGACAAGAGAGCTCACTTCCAGGTAGGAGTATCAGAGAAAGCTTCAGGTAAGAAGTAGCTTTTGACCTTGGCCTTTAAAAGACAAACAAAATGTCATGATAATTTGCAAACAGGCTGGTTTTCAGATGTAGAGTGTAACAAGCACAAAAATGAATGACACATTTTCCTTGTAGATGGCACTTTGAATTTTTTTCTTTTCCAGAAGCAAGGGATGAATTTATGCTGATTGAGCTACCCCTCTTGCCATCTGCCTTGTGACCTTGTGCTTTTTAACAGATGGCTAGTGTTTGGAGTGTCATCTAGGACTGTAGAATAGAGTGAAACTAACAGGCCCAGAGGAGGAGTGTGGAGGTGACCTTGTCCTCATCATCTCCAAGTAATCAGCTACAGTGACCAGAACATGAACTCAAAGCTATCTTTACCTGCCCTATGATAGCAGCAATAGCAATAACTGAGCAGAGGTCATAAGGCTCCAAGACACAATGATTTAGACATCTGCCATTATTTGGACTCAAATTACAGAAGGCGAGAGATCTAGGATTTCTAAAAATCTGATTAGATTATGAACTTCAATGGTTCCTCAATCTTTTTGATCCTGGTACAATGTGAGAGTCATGTCTAACATATAACAATGCCACTGATGTTTATTTCAAAGATTACATCTTTCAGTGCATGTTCCTCACAGCAATTATATGGGGTAGGGTTTTTTTTTCCAAATATTGTCCCTATATCATATAATAGGAAACCGAGTCTCAGAGCAGTTTAGTGGTTTGCTTAGAGTCATACATGTAATAAGTGGTCAAGTTGAGACTTTCTAAAGTGACTCAGTTAATAGAGTACTGGATCTGGAATTAAAAGGACCTGAATTTGATTCAAGTGTCAGACACTTATTAACTATGTGACCCTGGACAAATCTGTTGGCTTCTATTTGCCTCAGTTTATTGTTCTGTAAAATGAGTATAATAATAGCACCTGACTCCTAGAATTATGGTAAGGATAAAATTATATGCTATTTGTAAAGTCCTTAGCAAATCTTAAGGCAGTGCATAAATGCTAGATAGAAGAAGAGGAAACTAAGGCATAAAGAATTGAAGTGATTTGCCAAGAATCACAAAGCTAGTAAGTGGTCAGGCTGAGACTTCAATCTGGGTCTCCTGACATATGAAGCCTAAGCAAACTTAGGCCAGCTGAATCAAAAAGAGATTAGGCAGCACAAGTGAACAGAGGCACCAGGATGCAGTGCTAACAACTGATCCTTTCTTAATTAAAATTATTCTGAAAGGAATGAAATGATAGGGAACATCATCTTAGTATAATAATAAACCATGAGTGAAAAGTAGCCCTGCAGATGCCTGGTCCTCCCACATTACTTTGGACCTCCTAGAGCATAACCTTAAAAGAAATCATCTTTATTTTCCCAAGACAATATAGAAAAGAATAATGTAATATAGAAATGTGTTTTGCATGACTTCATATGCATAAACAATATATTGTTTGCTTTCTCATGGGGAGGGAGAGAATTTAAAATTCAAAAATTTTAAAAATGAATGTAAAATTTTTAAAAGTAATTTAATGTAATTAATGTAATAAATAAAAAATATATTTTTAAAAAGAAAGAGCAATATACAAATACCATTAAAATACTTTAAACGAAAAAGATATGGTTTTTCTTGATACTTTTAAATCTAAATTTTACCTGTTTTTGAAAAGCTGGATGAGAAGTTATAATTGGATAGGGATAGCTTGTGTCTATGAAAAGTTAATTCTTAACTAATATCGCTTTGGATAACCATATGCAGAGGTAAACAAATCCAAATCAGGTAATGAAATGACATTGCTGTGTCAACAAGCTAACACTAAAACATGGCAGGTTTACTTCTAGTTAACTTTAAGGCTAACTCATGGTTAAAGACAATAAATTGAATCATTTTGTTCACATAAAAACTCGCTAGTAAGATGATACAGAAGTGATTTCAATTTTCGCCTACCTGTAATGTGGAGGCTAGAACACAGTCCGGGCTATGGGAAGGGACTGCAGATCCACACTGCACCAACTGACTGTTAAGATTTGTCAGACCTTTCCTCCTAACTCAAGGGTAGATTTAAATATAGGGTCGCATTGTGGAGTGCCACCCAAAGTCCCAGTGTTCTAAAAAAACAAATTCCTTCATTATTTTTTCAGTCTAAATTTAAACAGAATCTCTTCCTAAATGGAAATGATCCAAAAATTCTTATGTATTTGGAGAAAACATGAATAACAATTCACCAGTATGATTTAGATATACTTTGCATAAGAAGGCATTTTAGTGGATTCTTTTAATTGCTTTCCTATTGTTTTGTGATTTATTCAAGTCTCATTTCTAGATAAACACGTCTAAGTGAAGCTGTGGTCCCTGTTCCCTAGTGATTGGTTACATGGTCTGCCTAAGAGTTTAACATAACACACTTTACCCGTGATCTTTCCTTGAATCTTCTTGTTGCAGGGTCACCTTAACCTCTCCAAAATATCTGCATTGTGTTTTCCATTTTGGATTAAGTGTAATATCTGTTGCCCAAACTACACAAAGAATTTCCTTACAAGCTAATAGGATCAAAGAACAGATTCCATCCTCTGTGTTAGAGAAATTTACTGATCTCAATTTTCCTTGGCACTGTAGATATAACACAATTTATGTTTTCATATGGGTTAAAATGAGGGAACGAACACTTCGATGCCAAATACCAAATCGAGAAACTTTCAGAATATGAAATTTTCCTTTTATTATGAGTAAACTTCCTAAATAGTAGAGAGCATCACTGTAGCACAACGATCCTCTGAAAAGAGTAATATATCTTTTATGAATGTGTGTATTTTTATACATAGGCTACTAGTTACACTTTTAAAATGTTCATCTTATTTGAGGAAAAATTGTTATTTGGTTTTTAACCTTAAGCTTAATAGTCCATGAATAAAAAGACTCAGAATGTAAAGCTTGAAAGATTCATAAGGATTCTCTAGAAGAGGGATTTTTAACCCTCTGGATATGTCATAAACCTCTGAAAGTCTGATGAAAAGTATAATCCCTTCTCAGAATATTTTAAAACAATTTAAGGAAATACTCATTTTCAGCTAAAAGTTAGTGAAAATGAAGATGTAATTTTTCTTTCCTTATCCAAGTTTACAGACCCCTGTGGTCTATACACAGACACCTGACGGTCCATTAATCACAAATGTGGAACTGCTACTCTCGATGAATCATCCCTTTTTTTCAGGTAACATTTAAGAAATCCTATTTGATATGGGTTGGACTAAATCTCAGGAACCCATATCACTATAATAGTCTGTGATTCTTTTCTAACCTCTCATTTTTAAAATATGTGCCATTGATTAAAATAATCTGCCACTGATTAAAATCCCTCCCTTTATAAAAAGAATGATACTTCACAGTTAGATGATGAACTGACCTAAGGTCCTACACCATGTTTCCAAGCACATTGTGTGTCTTGTTAACTGAGTACTGAGCTCTGTGAGAGCAAGTATTGTTTCTTATTCATTTTTTCTATTTTCCTTGGAATCCAGCAAAGTGTACTGTAAAGACCAGGAGGTGGATAAATGTTTGAAAGAATGAAATGAATAAAAAATGAATAGAAAAACAAAAGCAAAATCAGCTTGTCTTACACTTTGTTGATGGTTTCTCCTATATTATAGGAATTCTCTGACTGATGCTCTATGGCCCTTTAACATTCACAACAATACATTTTGATGTAGTGGAGAAAAAGTATGGTAATCCCCATAAAATCTCACCTAGAAGCCTACAGTTGGGACCTGCTGATTGACTAACTTTAAGCTTTGATCATCCAATAACACTTTAATCTAATTTAATTCATGAGAGGATTAATGGGAGAGAAGGATGGAGAAACCTTATGGATAATGGGCTCCTCTGAGAGAGAATGGAGGAAAGAAGCAACTTTACAAAGGAGGAAATGTAACACTAAAAACACGGGACTGGTATTTGTGGTAACCCAGAGGCCAATCAACGAATCACTAAGCATTTAGTCAGTGCCTAGTAATTACACTTCCTAAATACTGCTGAGGATGATAAAAAGAAATAGGTTGCCTTGCCCTCACAGAGCTTATCCCAAACTGATTGAATGCTTACAGTAGCTCTCTTTTTCCTAGTCCCATTTTATATGGAAGTCCTCTAGTGCAGGGATTCTTAATATTTTCTTTTTTTTTTTTTTTTTTAATGTCATGGCAGTCTGATGAAACCTGTGGCTATCTTCTCAGAATAATAATCTTGAACAATAAAAGGAAATGCTAAAATTCAGCTAGAGGTTAACTAAAATAAAGATGTATTTTTTTCCCCAAGTTTATCAATTCAGTGAAATCTCCAGGTTAAGAATCTGGTCTGGAATAACATTGAGAGATCCAAGAGAAGAGAAAAATCTGAAGCTTGAACAATAGAGCTCTCCCACAGCAGCTTTGTTTGCAAAGTGAACCATGAGAGCTTTCCAGATGGCTTGTGGATACAGTGACCTGATTTTCTGGAAGAGTCTAGATTTCAAGCAAATAATAAATTAAACCAGGTGTTCTGATTTTAGGTTCAGGAAATATAGTTATCCTGTCCTTGGGTTAAAGAACAGGGACTCAACATATAGCTACAGCATCTCAGATGACATAGAAGTTCTTTTGGCAAAGGTATGTGGTGTGTGTGTGTGTGTGTGTGCCTGTGTGTGTGTGTGTATTTATAGGATGATGAAATGTAGAACTGCAAAAGACGTTTGAAGCCAATTATCCAGGTAGTCACACAGGTAATGAATATGAGAATTTGAGCCCAAGACTTCTGGCTTTAAATCTAGCATTCTTTATACTACCTTAGTAACTTCCATTTGGCATGCATATACCTGGAGAACTTTGCTTGGGAAGGTTCTATATTTTCTCTTTCTATGTGTACATGCATGTGTAGTGCAATCGGTTCTCTCCACTATCCCTTTATTACAACAATTCAGTAACCTGTTAATGGATTTTGGTTGGAAAGACAGCATCCTCATCTTGAGAATAGAAGGGAATGTAAAGGAAGGAGAGAGTATATGTTAACATTTGTATATGTGTGCACACATGCATGTAAATATTTACATGTATATATGTATGTGTACATATAGGCATATATCTATGTCTCTATCTATCTATCTGTGGTATACTTTGCCTCACTGAAACAGATCAGGGAATGAAAAAGTTTGAGAACTACTATCTGTCCTTTTTTTTGTATTTCTTTCAGGAATTATGGCTCCTTGTCAGTGGCTTCAGTGCTTTACATGGTTTTATGAGAACATTTACAAAACACTTTTATTGATTGATCATAAAAAGTCTCAAATCCCAGAGAATATTCTATTCTATTTTCTATATTATTGCCAATACAAGAAGCAAAACATCAACAAAAGAAAAAAAAGAAATTTTTTTTGTTGTTTCTTCTTTTTTGATTCAGTACAATGTAAAAAAAAATCTCAAGTATTTAACTATTTTTGTGAAGGTTTTCCCCAACTCTAAAAAAATACTTAAATTCATTCTCTTTCTATTCACAATTATAAAAAAAAATATTTTGTTATGTATAGCATATGTGTATGTGACAATGTTACTTAGAGAATGTAGGGTGAGTTAGCCTTGAAGTCAGAAAGACCTGTGATCAAATACTGCCTCTCACACATAATGGCTTTGCAACAACCTCTCAGTGCCCTTGGACAATTCTCTAAAGCTGTGTTACAGGTGAGTTGCTTTTCTGCATTGGTGGAATTTCCATTCCAGGAGTTAAAATCTCAGGTCTGAACTACAAAACAAAACAAAATAAAAACAAAACACTGTAACACAATATGCCTCTTTCTCCTTAAGGTACAAAAGACACTTGACAAGAAATAACATTCCAGTTATTTTGGTCCCAATGTCATTTTGAAGGATAAATTAAAGAATGAGACTATCAAAGTTGATTAGAAGCATTTAGGACCCTGAAACCACTTTCTTATCTCTCTTGTCCCACAGGAGTACATTAAACTTACCAGTAGTTTTTCTGATTTTTCAAATAACTTGGAAATGCCAATGTGATCTTACTAGTAGAAGATCAATCCAACAGGAAGCAAAATTCACTTTGTTTTTGAGGACAAAAATACTTATAATTTCAAGAAGCTCAGGATTTTTATTTTAATTTTTTCATACCTTAAATTCAATTATGTAGCCTAGCAATACATGTTACACATAAAATCTTCCTGTGGTTTCTTTCTAAAATAACTAATACTAACTAAGAAATTCTAATTTATGTCTAGCTATATTATTCATGTTTCTTTCCATTATTTGATGGTCTTATATAAGCTTTAGCAAAGTCATTCTCATGTCTGAGTCTACTCCCCTTTTGATTACTTAATTCCTGACAAAAGGAGTTCTATCAATTGTGCTGAATGCTAAAGTATTCAGTACAGACCTCTGCATAATTAATGCTACTGAAAATGAAGCTGAAATTAAAGGTGGATAGAAGATACTTGTAGAGAAGGGACATGGTGCAACATTTCATCACTTGTGCCTGAAAAATTAGGGAATCGACTGTAGCAAAACAAAATGATATAAATTTAATCACATTTTGCTACACATTGTCACTTCTGCACAGTAATACGTAGTACAGATAATGGAATTCCATCCATAAAGCTCTTGTTCAATCAATGAGCCTGTCTTACCTGTCACCTTTGTCAGAAGGAATTCCTACTGCCCAGTCCCATTAGGCTATAGGAGTCCAAAGATCAGGTACCTCTGAAGGATGTTTGTCTTCATTATCTTATTTGCTTTCCTCTTAGTCTGTAAATCAATATCACTAGGAAGAAACCGCTTTTAGAGGTTATTCTTAGATGACACTGCAACTCTAAAAGCAGCATCTTTCCAACATTGGTTCAAATGGAAAAGTCCCCATAACTTTGCAATGGATAAATGGTCAGGCTCAGTGCAATGAACCTTTTTGTGTGAACAGCTTACCTTGTGTGCTTTATATCCTAGGACATTAGTATTTTTTTAAATATTATCTTATTTCTTCAGCATGATTGGGATTTTAGTTCTAAGGGGAAATCATGAAAAAAGTAGGTTAAGCATAAATCATTGTTCGTTCAAAGTATATACGATCACAAATCATAGTCTCAAGCTATTGAACCAAAATAGCTTTCGATTTACTTTTCCTGGAATGCCCTCTCCAGTCCTGCAACCTCGAGTTATAGTTGTGGAAATTCTACCTATCCCCCAGGACCCAGCTCAAATGCTACCTTCTCCTTGAAGAATGCCCTCATCTCAGCCCTAGCCAGAAATAATTCTATAATTTACCCTTCCATGACACTTTTCTTGTTACTCTTCTATAGGACTCTTCCCCCTCACCTCATTCTGTCCTTTATTCTGTTTATTTGTGAACATCTTCCTTCCTTTAATGTCTTCAAAGTTTCTTATTAGTACGAACTATGTTTTATTCATCTTTTATCACCTCTGATGTTTTTCTCAGCACCTCACAACAGCAGACACTCAATACCCATTTGTTCAATTGAATTTAATTGAATTGATTTTTACTTTATTGGTGTGCTCGAATTAAAAACACACATAATAGTTTTCACGTTCATGTATACAGAAAGATATGTTGTCAAGGTAGCAAAACAGACCACACAGTATAGTCAAACCCCTATTGCTACCCATGTAACATGGCTGAGATGTGAATGTCTAACTGTGGTTTTATACTACCTCCAGTCATCCTCAAGTATTTCAAGGGGTGCTGAGAAATTCTCACAAGACTGGACTAATTCAGGCAACATTTTTCTATATATCTATAACTATAGGGCAGATTTTAAAGGACTGTTGAATGGGGCTTGCACATTATATACATGTATTATAGGTGTGGATGTACATATGAGATAATTAGAATTGACCCATTCTTTTTAATATTTCACAATACATCTTGAAATAAATATAACCTGACAGTATAAAACCAGACTTAGGTGCCCACATTCTATATGTCAGCACTGGGAGATTTAATATATTTTGCACCATGTATGTGTGCATGTGTGTATTTGCATGTGTATGTGCACAGAGTACTTTTTAGAGAATTTAAAGTGGAAAAAAGCAATAAGATATTCCAACTTCAACATTATTGTATTTGCTTATATAAACTATAAAGACGTGTGAAGCTGGGGAATGCTGATATTCCCGAAAGTTTCAAGAGGATGAAAATTCCTATGATTTCACAGGTATATTGAAGAGTATTAGTGCATAATCTGTTTTGAGGCTGGGAAAAACTACTTGGAGACATGATTATACCACTGGTCACTAAGTGCTAGCATTAGGGGTAATAATAGTAATAATAGAAAAATAATTAGCATTTTTATGGTACTTTAAGGTTTACAAAACATTTTACAAATATCATTCCATTTTTATCTCCACAAAAACCATGGGAGGTAGAGGTTATATTATCCCTGTTTGTACAGATGAGGACAATGAAGCAGAGGTTAATTAGTTTGCCTGGGGTTCACATAGCTAAGATGTGTCTAACTTGATTTTAGGTATTCCTAACTCCAGGTCCAGTGCTCTATCTATTGCACCACCTCACCTTTGTTGCTAACTATGACCTTAGGAAATTCTCTTCTTAAGCACCTTGCTTGTCCTTTAATCTATTTATCATAGAATCACACATTTAAATAGGAAAGAGACCTTTGTGGCCATATAATCCAAACCCCTCATTTTACAAATGAGTAACCTGAGAAGCAGAGAGGTAAGGTTCCTTGCTCACGGTAGTAAGGGACAGACACAGGTTTTAAATCAGCATTCATGCTGACTTGTGTTTTCTCCTCTGCTGACCTAGTACAAACCCATGGCAGGACCCTGTGACTAATCCTGCAGTAGGTAAGTGTTTTTCTAATGGCCACAAAAAAAAAAAAAAAAAAAAGAAGAAGAAGAAGAAGAAGAAAAGTATTTCTTTTCCAGACTACTCAGTTGAATACAATGAAATTGTGGCTTTGGGAATCATTTGGAACTAGATTTGAATGTTTCTTAAGAGACACTATGTGATTACACAGTAAAGTAAACCAGTAAGGTCAGTATAAGAGAAAACTATGAGAGAGGTAACCTGGTGCCCTTTGCACAGGGATAGACTTGAAGTCAGAAAGATCTGGTTTAAATTCTGCCTTTAACACTAATTACAAGAACCTAGGAAAATCATTAGATCACAGATTTAGAGCTTGAAGGGATCTGAGACAACATCTTAGTCCAATCCCCCTATTTTACAGATGAGAATATTAGGTGACCTGTTCAAAGCTAGGAGCTAAGTAACAGCTAGGATTCAAACCATGGTCCTCTGACTCCAAATCCAGTTCTTTTTTCACTGTTGTTGTTGTGGAGTCATGGCCAACTCTTTCTGACCCCATTTGAGGTTTTCTTGGCAGAGATACTAGAGTGTTTTGCCATTTCCTTCTGTAGCTCATTTTACAAATGAGGAAACTGAGGCAAACAGGGTTAAGTGACTTGCTCAGGGTCACATAGCTGATAAGTGAGGCTGAATTTGAATTCAGGTCCTCCTGACTCCAGGCCCACAGCTCTATCCACTGTGCCACCTATCGGAGTCTTAGTTTCCTCATTTTAAAATGGAGATGATTAGAGCACCTAAATCATACATGGTTATTGTGAATATTAAATGAGATAATCTATCACTTTGTAAATCTTATAATATTATATAAATGTCAGCTTTTATTATAATCTGCCAGTTATATTACTCCCAAATAATTGGGGTTAGAGAAGGGATCATGACAGGAATTAGCTATGTATTGCACTCCTCATGGTGTCATCCTGATCATATCTTATTTTAGGATTGGATGTGCTCACCAGAATGTTCAGAGATTTCATTTACCTAATGGAATAATCGAGTCTTTCTCTTTGCATTTTCCATTTGCATCCCCCATGATGCTTGACATGACAATAAATTTTATTAAGGGGGAAAGAGAATTGGTCCTTATAAAGAAATTGTCATATGTAGTCAAATTTCCAAAATTTATTTTTACTGAATAGGAATGATTGTTATATTTGTTATTATTCTCGTTAACTAAGATAAAGTATGGTTCTTTTATAATATAAATTTATTTATTTTAGTTTTCACTATTCAGTTTTATAAATTTGAGTTCCAAATTTTGTTCTTCCTCTACTCCCTCCCAAGACAGCAAACAATCTGACATAGGTCATATATGTACAATCATAGTAAACATATTTCCACATTAGTCATGCTATGAAAGAAAAATCAGAACAAAAGGGAAAACTCACAAGAAAAGTAAGTTAAAATAGTATGCTTTGATATGCATTCAGACGCCATAGTTCTTTCTTTGAATATGGAAAGCATTTTCCATTATGAGTCTTTGGGACTTGTCTTAAATCATTGTATTACTTTGAAGAGCCAAGTCTATCAACATTGGTCATCATATAATTACTATATACATTGTTACTATATACAATGTTCTCCTGGTTCTGCTCACTTCATTCATCATCAGTTCATGTAAGTCCTTCTAAGTTCTTCTGAAATCTGCCTGCTCATAATATCTTTTTGCACAATAGTATTATTGCATTACATTCATGTACCACAACTCGTTCAGCTGTTCCCCAAATGATGGGCATCCCTTCAATTAAAGTGTGGTTCTTGTACTAGCAAGGAGTAAAGAAAGCTAACAAGATGTGTATTTTCCTATTCCAAACACATTATTATTTGTGTTAGGAAATGTGTTTTGCCATGATGGCAAGAAGTTGCCAGTTTTTGCCCCGCTCTTTTCAGTGTTTCTAAATGCCTTCCTGAGTTTTTTCGAAGATTCAAGGCAGTTGAATTGACCTAATACAGCTTTAGGGATAAGGTGCAGTAGAAACAGGCAAATGGAAACAAGGGTAACTGTTTATCGTTGCAAAAATACCTAATGATACTAAAGTAGGAAAGAGGAGACTGGAATTCAATCATGGTCACTTAGCTAGGAGTAAGGGTAAAGCTGAGCATTCTCCTCCTTAGAAAGGTGAATTTGTAAATCTTTCATCTGTCAAGCAGCCTTATCATGCTACTTGAGTGAGACCATGAGGCAGGCTAACAATGGAGCTAAAAATGTATGGTCTAACTTTTATTTATGCGAGCCCACATATTCTCACTCTAAAATAACTATGATATTTCCCTGTGGAAGAAGTAGTCACAAGTCAGAGTGATGGCTGTACAAAGCAGCCAGTGTGGGACAGAGCTTCAGAGTTGTAGCAAACAACTGTTGATGACAAGTGTAATTGACTAGCTATAAATGATAACTGAGAAAAAAGAGTACAAGTTAAAGGTGAAAGTTCAGCGGATAACCATACAGAAATCAAGAATCAATGAGACGGAATTGGCTCTTGGGAGACAGATTCATGAGGTTTCAGGGTACAGGAATCTTTTCAGTATGCAAGGCACATAGAACTGAAATATCAATTCTTCTACCTCTTATAAGAAGTTATCTAGGTTTCTTTTTTTAAGGTATCCAGCCTCATACCCTTTTCCTGGATAATAATTCTGTGGGAGATTCTACTAATTTGATGATAGGGAGCTAAATATGATTCCATTGCTTGACTTCTCTCTTTTATATACTTTACTATTTTCTTTCAATTTAGTGCTTTTCTGATTGGCTTTTTTCCCCCTCTTGTGGCCCAATTTTAAGTAGAACAGGAACTGGATAAGGTTTCAAGCCATATATTAAAACCTATATTCAACCTAGTAAGTCATGGAGATTCCAGAGTGAATGTGATACAGGTATTATTTATGTGAAGTTGATTCTCTTGGTAAGGAGGAAATTTGGAAGGGGATAGCTAATAAGTATAATCCTAAGGCTGGAATGCATATGATAACGTTTTTAGCTAGTGCAGAGAAATTAGACTTCACATAAGGGAAAAGAAAACTGCATTTATGTCTTTGAGAATCTTTGACTAACATTTAAAAGGCCACAGGATAGCTTTTAAAGCATAAACAATCAAGTTTTTATTTTGAGCTATCTTAAATACAGAAGTTAATCCACACTGTTAATTTAAATACACCAATCTGTATCAACTTTGAAAATGGCAGAAATGAAAGCGCATCATGCTGTGGTCTGGTTGAGAGGCGATGTACAGCATTTTGTCCTAACCAAGTTATTCGAGATTTTAGGACATCTAATCCTAAGAATAGAGTGCAATATAAAAAAGCTAGAATATCTCAGATTTGCTCTCAATAAAAGACCCATCATCTTTCTTCTTCCTTCCTAGGTACCACTGAACAGCTGGCTTCTCTTTAAAGCCTGCTGCTGAGTTGGTAGGGTCAAAGGAGATAGTATCTCAGGGGACTCCATGGTAACAAGGATTGGGAGATCTGTGACAGATGGGAAATATTTAGCCAAAGAAAGAGGGTGTGCTACTGGTACTTGACAAATAGTAAATAATTAATGACAGCAAAAATGATCATAACAAGGCTACTGGGGCCTGGCACAGTGCATCTTGCCCTATGATGAAAAGAAAAAAATGTTTCCTTTCAGTGAAAAACACATAATAGAATCAAATTAGGCTAAAAACAAAGAAAATAGAAGCAACACCACTGAAGCATTAAAATGCAAAAGGTCATTTTGGTTTGTTTTTTTTTTTATGCTGAGCTAGTCTTTGGTGCTGACTCTAACTTTGCTCTTAGGACTTATAAAACAATACATTCAGCTGAATGCTTTGTATCTGTACATGCAAGCTTTTGTGGATTTTGCACATGAAAACTCTATTCACATAAACTTACTGAAAAAAAAATCCTGGGTGAACTTAACAAATGTACTGATCATTAAAGAAAAAACTAATTAAAACCAAACAATTGTAAAGTACCACAGAAGTTTTTAGATAATAAAATATCATTCATCTGGGCTTTTTAAAAATATGTAAATAGACAATGCTGTATAGAAGCACTTGGTCAGGAATGGATAGTTTTGTGAGTGTGTGTGTGTGTGTGTGTGTGTGTGAGAGTGTGTAATTTTGGGGGTTTGTGGAGAGGAAGGAACTGTAGAACATAGGATTTCAGTGGGCAGTTGGGTTCCAGGTTCTTTAACTTAGATATCATATGTATACCTGATGATGATCTATTTATGGATAAACAGCAGTGTTCAAGAATGCACAGTGAATGTCAGTTTCAAGGTGATATAACCTTTGGTGTGATTCTGCAATATCATTTTTGTGGTTTTAAAATATGAAATTTATTCCTATGATGATTTACAAAAACTGGAGTCAAAAAGGAATCTACAAAAAAAAAACAAAAAAACAAAGACTGAACTGAGTCTGAAGGAGGAGTTGCAGTTCCAACTAGGTCAAGTCTTGTGACTTGGTCAACAAGAATTTGTTCTCCTTTGTAAAATTGGGAAATGATACCTGCCCGAAAAGGTCATCTAGTGGAAAACAGATTTCAAAGTAAAATATTGGGGATTCAGTTCAGCTTAGTAAGAAATTAAAATATCCAACTCTCTGTGATCCCATTTGGAGTTTTCTTGCCATTTCCTTCTCCAGGTCATTTTACAGATGAGGAAATGGAGGCAAACAAGGTTAGGTGACTTGCCCAGAGTCACACAGCTAGTAAGTGTCTGAGGCTGGATTTGAACTTAGGAAGATGTCTTTCTGACTCCAGGCCTAGTGCTCTATCCATTGTGTCACCTAACTCCTTTTATAGAAGCTCTAGAAAGAGATGTATTTAATTTTTGCATATATAGCATTATATATGCAAAAGCACTTAGACAACAATAATGATCTATAAGTGCAAGATATCTTTTTCTTTTGTCGTTATTTCCCAGGGTAAAATAGAAAGTCTTTTCTGACTTAAACTTGTTATTTGAGCTAATGTTATAAACTATGATTTTCTCCCCTATAAATAATTAAAGGAAAGAAAAGAGAAGGCGATTTGGCTCAGCAACTAAGTAACTGTGTTACTATATAAATATATCAGCTAACCTCCCTAAGCCACAGTCCCTCACCTATAAATTTAGAAAGACTGAAACAATTATCTTTTGTTTTTCAATGAACAAAAATATTTTTTTTCTCTCCCTTCCTACTTCCACATTGGGGGAAAAAAAAGAAAAGCAAAACCCTTATAACAAACATACATAGTCAAACAGTAAAAAAAATATGCCTTATTCTGCACAGGAGTCAAACAATACAAATTCCTGCAATGTTCATGATGAAATACATGTGTGTATATACACACATATACATATATACATGTGTGTATATATACATATATATGTGTGTTCATCTCATTCTGCACAGGAGTCCATCAGCTCTTTGTCAGAAGGTGGGTAGTGTGCTTCATTATTGGTCTTCTGTAATCATGGTTGGTCATTTTATTCATCAGAGTTTTTTTCTTTCAAAGTTGTTTGTTTTTGCAGTGTTATTATATAAAGTACTGGTTCTGCCCACTCCATTCTGTCTCAGTTCATACACATCTTTCCTAGTATCTCTCAAACAATTCTGTTCATCATTTCCTGTAACAGTAATATTCCATTACATTCATATATCATAATTTGTTCAGCCATTCATACCTCCAGTTTCTGATTCTTTGCCAATAAAACAGAGCTACATTTCTGCACATATGCAGCTTTCTTTCATTCTTTTTTTAAACTCTCATTGTTGTGTAAGCCTTGTAGTAATATCGCTGGGTCAAAGGGTATGCATAGTTTAATAAATTTGGGGGCATAGTTGCACATTACTTTCTAGAATAGTTTGGACAAGATTATCTTAAAGGTCCCTTTCAGCTCTAATATTCTTTTGTTCTCAGTAGACTAGGATAATAATTTCTCTTTTGAAATCACCAACATCTATACATTTCCAACAATGCTGCCATTATGATATAGGAAAACAAGGAAAAAACCGCTAGGATGGTAGCAGCGGCAGGAGGAAAAACAAGGAAAAAAACAAGATAAAAGATGAAACATTCCAAGCTGCCTATGGTTAGGACAAAATCAAGTAAAATGTAAAATTTGGGAAATAAATATTTGGGGATGAGATGATCAGAGGGAAATGCCAGTTTAGAAGGAAAGATATCACAGGGGAAGGTTAGAACAAAAATAATTTTTTAAAAAAGATCACATTTATATAGCACATTAAGGTATGTTTATTTTCTCATTTGATCCTGCCAACAACCCTGTGAGGTTAGTGTTATTGTCTCTTTTTTACAGAAGAAGAAACTGAATGAGGCTCAAAGAAAGGGACTTGCTTAGGCTCATACGACTAATGAATATGTTCTAAAACAGAACTGAAACTTTGCTCTTCCTAACTCTATCAGGCATTCCATCTGCTACATCATAATCTATTGAGGAAACAAGGAGAAAGGTTGAGGGAAATACAGGCAGTCATGAACAATGGAATTACATTATACCAGTTTTTCAGAGGACCTGGATATCTTAGCCAATTATTGATTCATATTTCCTATTTGCACCTCTTTCTCAGTCTTTTGCCTTTCTCTTGCTCTTTTCTCACATTTCTCATCTTGCTCCCTTCCTCCTTTATCTCAGTCTTTTTTCTCTCATGTTTTCCCCTCTTCAGTCTATGTCAGCAAAAGCCTATTGTCAGGTCTTTCCTTTTCTCAAACTACCTTATATTTAATTATATAATTATGTGATATAATTATATAATATTGTATTAGTTATATAATTATATAAAATATGTGTACATATTTTTCTCTACCTCTTGCAGAATTTAGTCTTTGAGATCAGGTTCTACTATTTTGCCCCTTCATATCTCCTAGTTCTCTCATGATGCTTTGCACGTAGTATATGTTTAATGAATGTTTGTTGAATAAAATTAGGTTTTGACACCTGAAAGGCTATTGTTTCCTTAATTTAAGTAGAATTTTGTCCTACATAGCAAGATTTCTATTGTTGGGTCCTATGGCAACAACTGTCTACACCACACATCCTATCACTGGCATATAAAGCTGTGAAAATGCATTTCCTCTCTGGGATCTATCCCTAAAATGTCAACTCACAGCTTTAAGTCCCCCATATGGACAACTGCTATGGTCTAGAGGTAACCCTTGTGGGTGGTCACATTTGTAAAACTCTAGCTCCTGAATCCCTTTTGGTATGTTTCCCATTAACCTTCAGACAGTATATTCAATTAATTCTTAACAAAGATTTTTAAACTATCAAAGGTATAGTTTGTAGAACTTGATAAAAATAATAGTAGCAAAAGTCATTTGGAGAAACAAAAGATCTAGAATATCAAAAGAAACAAAGAAGAGATCATTTGGAGTAAAGTCCCCATATACACCAAAATGTTTATATCCATCATTTTCGGATAGCAAAAACTTAGAAACAAATTAGATTAGAAAAGGTTTAATAAATTGTGGTAAAAGAGTTAAAGAATTATTACTGTGCTATAAGAAATGACAAATATAGAGAAATATGATCTAATGAAAAATGATGTAAGCAGGAAGAAAAAACAATAAACGCAATGAATACAAAAATGCAACGGAAAGAACAAAACAATCAAAAGTAAATCTTACAAGATTATCAAGAAAGCACATGGCCTCAAAGAAGACAATTGAAAAGAAGCCCTCACCTCACTCCTTTGTCAATGCTACAAAGTCCCTGAGTGGGGTACATGGCATATGTGTTCAATCTTATTCAAAATATTGATTGGTTTTGTTGGTTTTTTCTTCTGCTCTTTTTTAAATTTTTTTCTTTAAAATTTTTTACATGGGATGGCTTTATGGGAAGGAAGATACTGAGAGAAATTCTAGTGATTTTTTAAAAAAGCAAAAACTGCAACAAAAATTTATACTTTTTTTTTTTAAAAGGCAATCACTCAAATAGAATAGCAAGAAAAATAGTACAAAACATTCCTCCCCAAAACGTAGGGTACACTTCTCTGCCAGTACACATAATAGCCATGAATGGAGAGGGGACACAAATGTAAAGCACAGGAATAGTGAGGAAAACATGTAGCGCAGATAAATAACCAAAGTCATTTACTATAGGGCTGCAATGTCTTTTCTCTCTTGAACAGTCATTACTAATGGACAAGGTTCTGGGCTGTTAGGTCTCTCCGCAGCTAGAGTAGGCTATTCAGCTACTGGATTAAGCTAGTTCCTCGCAAGCCGTCTTGTTTTAGCTCTACTTTCTAGACAGATTGGCTCTGCTATTAATATGGTAAAATGTTCTCTGCTTAAATCTTATAATTCCTGTATGACACCCATAGACTCTGACACTTTCCACTCAGTGTTTAACTAAAACCCTCAGCTTGGGTGGTGGTGTCCTTTTCCAGAAAGGGCTGAGACCCTTAGCCCAGTGTTAGTTCTATACTTGTAGCCAGGTTCTGAAGATTTTTTTCTAAACTTTTCAGGGAACAGGTGACAGTACAATATGATATAGCCTCTCCTTTCCTTTAACAATCCTTCTCGGTTTAGGTTTCCTCAGGGAGAAACTTCACTCTGACTTATGGTGACTACCCAACATATTTCCCAAATCTTCATTGCTAAAGGCTATGGCCATTTGCCTAATAATCAATAAATAGGTTAGGGACTTAGAGTTTCTCCTCAGTTTTTTTTAAAGCAATTTTTTCCTCTTGGGCTTATGTAAATAAGTAGTGAGGAAATGAAGTAATGAGGTAGTCTATGCCCTGGAGGCAAACTCATCATCCCTGCTGTGTTTTAAGCTTTGCAGATCAGCTATTCAAAGCCAAATTGTATCTGTTACTATCCCTTACAACCTATAAATTTGCCAAAGTCACCATTATATGTATATGCAAGTATAGATAAGAAGCTTGATGTTACACTAGAACAATTCCAAATGAGACTTTTAAAAAATTTAGATTGACCTGTCTGCTTCTATATAGAATTGTTTCATGCAAAAAAAGTTTGCAAATCAAAAAAAAATGGAAATACATCTGTTTCTAAACATTTAAAAACAGTGGTGATTTTTTTTTTGTTATGACAATACACTTAGTGTTAGTTTAACTGCTTCCCTATTACCACTGCTTTTCATATAAAGTTAATGTGATGTAGTAAAGAAATACAACATGGATTTTAGTTTCTTAAATAATGTGGTAGATTGCTAGGTTTGCTGAGGAGAATTCTTTTTTTTTTTTTTATTTGAATGTGTTGTCCATTCTCCTCATGTGGGACTTTGCTAGTAATTGAACATAGTCTTCTCATTCTACTTTGTAGCCCTAAGATTTGTGCTTTGCTTAAGTCATCTTTACAGAGTTGTTTGGTTTAGGCTCATTTTGGTCCTTTTCTCTGCCCATATAATATTATACATGTTATCCACAGAGAATATAACCTAATCTTCCTCTCCAACTCCGTAAATTTGAAACTGAATTGTATCCTGGTAGAAATTTTATATCTTTTTCATTTCTATGAATCTACTGATATGAATGGAAAGCCAATTTTCCATTTTGTGAGCATTGCCTATCGTTGTTGCTGTTGGTTGTGTTTGTCCTTCATTCTTGAAGAGGACCATGACATCAAGATGATGACACAACTTGTAGTTGACTTTGATTTGAGTGAGGGAGGGCTATGCAAGGTCACCAACCTCACTTTCTCTTCCAGAACCATCTGGGTCCAATGGCCAGATATTCATCAAGACAACTGGAGATGTCCCAGGATGCAATGTGAGACCCTGGCCATTTTAGTCTGACAGATTCCCACTTTGAGTGAGATTTACCCATTCAATGAATAGGCTTCTTTAAGTATTTACTGAAGGGATGGCCCCTTTAATCAAAAAAATAAAAAAATCAAACTGGGAGAGGAAGACCTTCCTGGGTAAAAGGGAAACAGTGACTATTTAGTATTTACATTCACTCTGTGCTAGGTGGGCATGGACCTGTTGCCTAATCTATGAGCTTCAGAGTCTATCACTTTGATTGAGTTGTCAAGTGAAGTCTTGAGCAGGGCTAACTTGATGTTTAGGTGTATTCAGTAATCTGCTTTTCCCTTGAAATCCCATCCCTATCTCTTAGCAAGTATCTGAAATTCTACTATTCGAACTTCATTTCTTCATTCTGAGTCTTTGATTTCAGTTAAAATGTGTCTAAATTAGTAATAATTGTACACTTTAATGTGAACAAGTTTCCAGTCTCTTTTCACTCCCGTCTATGCTGTGCACAAATTGAACAGTAATCTTCCTTAAGCACAGGTCAGACCATGTCACTTCCTCCTCTAAGAACTGTTAGTATCTCTCAATTGCCTCTAGGAGAGCACAGACTCCTCAATTTGTCTTTTAAAGCTCTTCCCAAGATAGCTGCAGCCTGCCTTTCCGGGTTAATGAACGCTTGCTAACCTCCATATATTCTAGGACTCTAGAACCAGAAGTCAGGAAGACCTGAGTTTAAATGTGACTTCAGATGCTTACTCACTGTATGATGTTGGAAGTCACTTAACCTCTGTCTTCCTCAGTTTCCCTCAACTGTAAAATGAGGATAATAGCAACAGCTATTTTGCAGGGTTCCTATGAGGATCAGATGAGATAATATATGTAAAGCACTTAGCATACTGCTTGCCATGTAGTAGGCACTATATAAATGCTTCTTCTCTTCCCTCCTCCTTCCCCTTAGAATCTCCAGCTTCTTTCAAAGCTAAACTCATGTGCCACACCTCTAGAAAGCCTTCCTGATGCCTCAGAGGTGGGGAACCTGTGACCCCAAGAACACAAGTGGCCCTCTAGGTCCTCAAGTGCAGCCCTCTGACTGAATCCCAACTTCACAGAACAAATCCTCTTAAAGGATTTGTTCTGTAAAACTTGGACTCAGTCAAAAGGCCGCACTCAAGGACCTAGAAGGCCACATGTGGCCTCCTGGCCTGAGGTTCCCAACCCCTGTAGTGCTCTTTCCCACTTTAAATGATCATGAGTACTCTTATCTGTTTATGGCTTGAATCTTGCCAATAGACTAAAAGCTCTTTAAGGACAGAGACTTTTGTCTTTATTTCCAGTGCTTAGCACAGTCCCATACATATAATAGAGCAATTGGATTGGATTAGATATTTATCAGATCCCTCAATAGGTATTGGGAAGCACTTTGTGGATATATTAGGAACTCTACTGGGGGCTAAAAGGATGCCGGGGACCCTGAAGATAACTTTCCTCCTCTTTATAATTTGACAGGACCCTAGCTCTGGTCCCAATTTTAATTTGTTTTTCACCTTTGTAACTTCAGAATGATTATAGTAATTTTTCAAATAAAGTTGAACTAGCTCAATGAATGCGTTGATTTACTATAATTTTTGTTACATCAAGTTTCTTCCCTTTAAAAATCCTGATATAAACTCAGGATTATGATGTATTCAAAACTGGTCAGCTCTTGCCTTTTTACATCAGACAGGAACAGTATTGTAATTCAGCTTTACTCTTGATACACTATCATTATCATCCTGGATGCTTCAGAAAATGGTATTGCTAAGGGCTTTTTGTTTTGGTTCATTTTTTTATGAAATGTCTTAGATTGTCAGAGCTGAGAACAAAGGTGATAACCAGAAAGTCTACTGTGTTCAGGAAATAGCCAGCAAGCCTAGAGGAAATCACATAAGAGTCAATTGTTTCCCTACTCCAATAGAAGAATTTACAAGAGGAGACAAGAACTGGCTTTGTACCAGAACCTTTTCATCACTGTGACTGAGTGATCAATTACATTACCCTTCTCAGGGGCCATTTGAGATAGAAAAGCAAATTAACCCCATAATTTTTAAATTATACCTCCCAGTCTCCACCAAAACACATCAATTCTGGTTGTGTTTTGGTATTGAACCTCTGGCTTCCAATGTCTTCTCTAGCTTTCTCTATTTTCAGGGACTTGGAGTTCTAATAAAATATTTTAAATACAAATCGATATTTCAGGGGGTTTCAGTCCTTTGCCAATACCTTTGGGAGACTGGTAAAGTGATGGTGAGTGTTTTTTTACTAGCTCGTCCTTGCTTCTTTGTGGTTTTATATTCTACCTGGTGGTAATAAGGTGCTTCAGCAATAGAAATTCTCAGCTGGGTTCAGGGACCTCTTTTGAAGAGAGTTGAGTTTGTTTTTGGTTTTTCTTAGTTTTATGATATAAAAGAATTCTCTTGATTGTAATTAGAAGAGGTCACACCCATTGTGACTTGCATCATTCATACTGTTTGTTAAAAATTCTTGTGATTCTATCAAGAGCACATGACTTCAGAAGTCATCCATATTTTCAATAATAAAAGATTGAAACATTTCTTAGTTGCAGACACTTTTGTGTTGCTGTATAAGGGAAACCAAACATGCTGAACAACTAACTGGTTAACTTATATATGAGAATGATTCCCCTCCTTCACCTCTTTTATACAAAATGACTGGATGTTGTGTTTTGTATGGGTCCATTCTTTTAGACCAAAGAGAGGTTTAATCTGAACATTTAATTTAATTAAATCACTCCAATTCAAATGTACTTGATAAATGTTATAGTACTCTATGTTTTCTCATCTCTTTACCATGTATTGTAATCAATACTAAAGAAGTACAAGGCATAATCCCTGCCTTCAGACAATTTATAATTTTGTAGGTTGACTGGATATTCTAATTGTGTTCGTCCTTCGTTGCCAAAGAAGACCATGCCATCGGAGAAATGATGACATGACTTGCACTTGACTTTGTTTTGAGTGAGGGAGGGCTGTGCAGGTCACCAGCCTCACTTCTCCAGAGCTATCTGAATCCAGTGACCAGATACTCACTTAGGATGGCTAATCCTTTCCCTCCCCTCCCCTCCCCTGTCTTACTCTGTTCTGTCCTGTCCTGTCCCAAAACCTTTTACAGTGATTATCAATAGTAACTGTTGCTGTTTCCCTCCCAGCCTGGTGTCTTTCTTTTTCTGGATCTCATTAAAAGGGCCATGCCCTGGCTACTTCTTAAACAGGCCTACTCAATGAATGGATGTGGCATCATCCTAAGTGAATACCTGCAAAGACCTTGGCCTAAAGGAGCTGAGGTCTCCCAGTGCATCCTGGGTCATTTCCAGTCATCCTGATGAATATCTGGTCACTGAATTCAGATGGATATTCTAATTAAATAGCAATAGAAAGCAGTATAGTATCCAATAACAAAAAAATGAATACTAGACAATAAGTACTACAGGAATCTATTTGATGGGAACAAACTTGGTCTTTATTCAGAGTGGTGGGATGGATAGAGTACCAGGCTTGGAGGTAGGAAGGCATAGCTTCAAATCCTGCCTCTAAAACTTACTAATTGTGACCCTGGGCCAGTCAATTAACCTCTATCGGTCTCAGATACCGCCCTAGGGCTTATGTACTAAGTCATGGATAGATCATGATTTCTGTTTTGAGGAAGAAGTTCATATACAAGGAGTTTCTTAAACTGATGAAATTATAAATGTGTATTATTCAAATTCAGTTAAAACTTAAAATAAGCTTTAACCCTGACTTCCACAAAATAATGTCACTAGATTTTTGTCCAGTTGTAAACCCAACATCATAAACAGAATTTCATTAAACATCTTAGGTATAAGGAATTTCATTTCATCCTTTGGCAAAACCAAGAAAGTACAAAATGTTGTTTCTGCATTCAAAGGGCTTAAATCTTATTGGAGAGACAAGGTGCATAGATATGAAAAGACAGCTAATAGCAATATATGAGTCATTTACCTCTTATGAGTGGTCCAGAAAATTAGTATTACAGGAGGACATTCAGAAGGGAGAGATATCATTGTGGACTGGGATACTCAGGGAAGGCATAATGGAGTAGGAAGAGACTCAAACTAAATCTATTAATGTATGGTGGCAAATATCACAACGTTATATTTATGTCAACATTAGACACACCCACTGGCTAATGTCCAGCAAGTTTGAGAAATCAGTAAGGTAGTCCCCTGCCTGTGAATAGGCTGAGTTCCAAAAGTTTGATTGTATGTCAGTTGTTTGGAACTTGGAACAGATTGCCCCATACAAACAATGTTATAAAAGTTGGTTGAGTTCCCAGACCAGCTCACAAAAGCCTATTTAACTCATTCGGTGGCTGTAATAAGTACTATGTAGTGCTCAACTTTGAGCTCTCTAAACCTTCTGAACCCTGAGCTCCTTTAAGGTTCTGATACTGAGTCCCTAGGATCTCTGAGTGCCACCTCCAAGTTTAGATTACTTCTGAACTATGGACATAAGAGGTAATAATATATTAGATTCTGAGTTTGAGGTTGGGGACTGTCTTCTATTTCTTTATGTATCCTCAGCACTTAGCATAGTGCCTGACACATAGTGGGCACTTAATAAATGTTCACTATCTGATTAAGAACTGGACAATTCTCATAGGAACTTTGAGAGCTCTGGATCAGAAAAAGGGAAGAGATGTCTTTGCCTTTGGTATCTCTATTTGTGAAGGGCTAATGCTGGGCTCCTAAACCTGGGGAGGTCTTTGGTGGTAGAAGTTCTCAACAGAAAATGAAGACACAGGTGGAAGCATAAATGATGGAAGAGGGCATAAACAGTGGATGAAGTTCTGTTAGGAGGAAAGAGGGTAAAGTCTCTCTCTATAGGGAGTTTATAAATAAAAATATAATAAAATATTGTTCATTAGGCTAAGATTGAATGTATGTCACTTGGGGATGACAGCAGTTTCACTGGATAGGGTTTCTATGCTTCCAGTGGTGCAAGTTTTAACTCATTTGTTTCTTCTTATCTTTTGGGATTCTTGTTGGTATCCTCCCATAAATACTCCATGCAGGATCCATCCAACATGCCAAGGTCCCTCCTATGTATCTTTTAATATTCAATTATTTTGGATAATGTCTTTTATGTCACTTCAAGCTAGTAAATTATGAGCTTCTTGAGAACAGCGACTGATGTGTTGTGTGTTTTAAACTTTTCTTTGTATCCCTAGTGCTTTGCATGGTGACTAACACATGACAAGAACTTAATAAATGTTACATGACTGACTGATTGAATAGAATGAATTTACAGGTTAGAATTAAGAAAATATCTTTTCCTCCCTTTCTTTTCCTTTTCCCCCTGTAATGTATTTCTGGTTTTCATTTCGAGGTTTTGATAAGGATATGCATATGCCTCATTATTTAGTTAAAGATAGTAACTGATTTGCAAAGTTCTACCCCAGTCACACTGTATATACACAAATAGGTGCACAAATATAGATCATATGTATCACATAGATACATGACTATCCCACCTTTATATAGACTTGTAAGACCAGTAAAGCATTTTCCTCACACAAATTTCATGAGGTAATAATATAAAGTGTCACTATTTCCCTTTAAAAGTTGGGGAAACCAGGAATAGCAAGGTAGCACAGTGGATAAAGCACCAGCTGATCTCAAATACGGCCACAGACACTTATTAGTTGTGTGACCCTGGGCAAATCACGTAACCTCAATGGTCTAAAAAAAAATGGAGAAACCCACACTCAAAGATGTTAAATGATTAAGCTCTCCATTTTGCTGGTTGATGTTACTACTGAAATTCAAATTCAGATCTCCTGGACACAGAGCCAGAAAACTTTTCATACTCTACCAGGTAGGTTTTTCATTTTTACTAGGCCTTTGGACAGATTCTTCTACCAATACCATGGGTACAGGAAATTTGATTTTAAAAATTATTAAAATTAAAAATGATTAAAAGTGAAAGAATTATAGTTAATTGGAAATAAACTGTTGTTGACTATATCATGTTGTTGTTCATCCTTCATTTCTGAAGAGGACCATAGTATATTTAAGACTGAGGACTAGAGATTTTCTAGGAGAGAAGACTTTAGTTAAGATCCAAAATATAAAATGCATAGATGATATGAACAAAAAGCACACCAAAAGATAAGCACATGAAGATCTTATTGTAGTCCTGTTTCTGGCTGAGTAGAACAGTTGGAATTGATCAAGACACAAGCAATACTAGTTTGCCTTTAATAATAAGGTCTTTGAAAATATACCAAGGAGGAAAGAAGACAGGAGACTAGAGATATTTGAAATGACAAATTAGTTCATGAGGACTGTGAGCTACAGAAATCATTCTGGTACTGGTTACTTTTATTGTAGAATGGCATGGTGCATGGAGAACTGGCCTTGGAGTCAGCAGAAGCAGAGTCCAAGCCCTACCTAGAGCCTGGGTATATCACTTATCCTCTTGTTGTTTTTTGTCCTTCATTCTTGAAGAGGACCATGTCATCAAGGAGGTGATGCCATAACTTTCAAGTGAAATGGATTTAAGTTGGAGAGGGATGTGCAAAGTCACCATTCTCACTTTTTCTCCAGAACCATCTAGGTCTAGTGGCAAGCTACAGATCAGGACAACTGAATATGGTCCTGGATGTGGTGGGAGACCTTGGTCTTTTCTTTCTTTTTTTATTAATTTATTTATTTTTAGTTTTCAACATTCATTTCCACAAGATTTTGAATTCCAAATTTCTCTCCATCTTTCCCCTTCCCCACCCCAAGACACTATGCATTCTGATTACACCTTCCCCCATCTGTCCTCCCTTCTATCACACCCCTCCCTTTCCTTATCCCCATTTCCTCTATTTTCTTCTAGGGCATGACAGATTTCTATACCCCATTACCTGCATTTCATATTTCCCAGCTGCATGTAAAAACAATTTTTAACATTCGTTTTTAAAACTCTGAGTTCCAACTTCTCTCCCTTCTTCCCTCCCCACCCATCCCCACTGAGAAGGCAAGCAATTCCATATAAGTTATACATGTGTAGTTTTGTGAAAGACTTCTGTAAAAGTCATATTGTGAAAGACTAACTATATTTCCTTCCACCCTATCCTTCCCCTTGTTTATTTTATTCTCTCTTCTGACCTTATCCTTCCCCAAACATATTTACTTCTAATTACCCCCTCCTCCCATTTGCCTTCCCTTCTATCATGCCCCGCCCTCATCCCACTTACCCCCTTCTCCCCTATTTCCTGTAGGGTAAGATAGATATTTATACCAAATTGAGTGTGCATATTATTCCCTTCTTAAGCCAAATGTGATGAGAGTACGCTTCACTTTTTCCCTCTCACCTCCCTCCTTCCTCCTCTATTGAAAAAGTATTTTCTTGCCTCTTTTATGAGAGATAATTTGCCCCATACCATTTCTCCCTTTCTCCTCCCAATATATTCCTCTCTCACCCCTTAATTTTATTTTTTCAGATATCATCCTTTCCTATTCAACTCACCCTGTGTCCTCTGTCTATATGTATATAATGCCTCCAACTACCAAACACTGAGAAAAGCCTCAAGAGTTATAAATATTATCTTTCCATGTAGGAATGTAAACAGTTCAACTTTAGTAAGTCCCTTATGACTTCTCTTTCCTGTTTATCTTTTCATGCTTCTCTTGATTCTTGTGTTTGAAAGTCAGATTTTCTCCTCAGCTCTGGTCTTTTCATCAAGAATGCTTGAAAGTCCTCTATTTCATTGAATGACTGTTTTTCCCCCTGAAGTATTATACTCAGTTTTGTTGGATAGGTGATTCTTGGTTTTAATCCTAGTTCCCTTGACTTCTGGAATATCATATTCCAAGTCCTTCAATCCCTTAATGTAGAAGCTGCTAAATCTTGTGTTATCCTGATTGTATTTCCACAATACTCAAATTGTTTCTGGCTGCTTGTAATATTTTGTCCTTGACCTAGGAACTCTGGAATTTGGCTACAATATTCCTAGGAGTTTTCCTTTTTAAATCTCTTTCAGGAGGTGATTGGTGGATTCTTTCAATATTTACCCTCTGGTTGTAGAAGATCAGGGCAGTTTTCCTTGATCATTTCATGAAAGATGATGTCTAGGCTCTTTTTTTGATCATGGCTTTCAGGTAATCCCATAATTTCTAAATTGTCTCTCCTGGATCTATTTTCTAGGTCAGTTGTTTTTCCAATGAGATATTTCACATTGCGATTTTTTCATTCCTTTGGTTTTGTTTTACAATTTCTTCATTTTTCATAAAGTCATTAACTTCCATCTGCTCCATTCTAATCTTTAAGGAATTATTTTCTTTAGTGAGCTTTTGGATCTCCTTTTGCATATGACCAATTCTGCTTTTTAGGGCATTCTTCTCCTCATTGG